>NC_134833.1:149409824-149496498 GCF_004210375.1 Tachypleus tridentatus
ACTTATACTGTAAATCTATATAATAGTACTGTCCGTTGTATGTCACTACTTATACTGTAAATCTATATAATAGTATTGTCTGTTGTATGTCTCTACTTACACTGTAAATCTATATAATAGTATTGTCTGTTGTATGTCTCTACTTATACTGTAAATCTATAATAATATGTTCTGTTGTATGTCTCTACTTATACTGTAAATCTATATAATAGTATTGTCTGTTGTATGTCTCTACTGTGTAAATCTATATAATAGTATTGTCTGTTGTATGTCTCTACTTATACTGTAAATCTATATAATAGTATTGTCTGTTGTATGTCTCTGCTTACTTATACTGTAAATCTATATAATAGTATTGTCTGTTGTATGTCTCTACTTATACTGTAAATCTATATAATAGTATTGTCTGTTGTATGTCTCTACTTATACTGTAAATCTATATAATAGTATTGTCTGTTGTATGTCTCTACTTACACTGTAAATCTATATAATAGTATTGTCTGTTGTGTGTCTCTACTTACACTGTAAATCTATATAATAGTATTGTCTGTTGTATGTCTCTACTTACACTGTAAATCTATATAATAGTATTGCCTGTTGTATGTCTCTACTTACACTGTGAAATCTATATAATAGTATTGTCTGTTGTATGTCTCTACTTACACTGTAAATCTATATAATAGTATTGTCTGTTGTATGTCTCTACTTACACTGTAAATCTATATAATAGTATTGCCTGTTGTATGTCTCTACTTATACTGTAAATCTATATAATAGTATTGTCTGTTGTGAGTCACTACTTTTACTGTAAATCTATATAAATGTAATAGTACTGTCTCTGCTGTATGTAACTACTTATACTATAAAGCTATATAAATATAATACTACTGTTTGTTGTGTGTCACTACTTATACTGTAAATCTATATAAATGTATAGTATTGTCTGTTGTACGTCACTACTTATCTGTAAACCAATAGAAATATAACAGCATTTTTTTGTTGTGTGTCACTACTTATACTTTTAAATCTATATACATATAATAGTATTGTCTGTTGTATGTTACTACTTATACTGTAAACCTATATTAATATAATAGTACTGTCTCTTGTATGTCACTACGTATACTGTAAACCTATAGAAATATAATAGTACTGTCTCTTGTATGTCACTACGTATACTGTAAACCTATAGAAATATAATAGTACTGTCTCTTGTATGTCATGTAATTACTTCTTCCCCTGTTAATAGACTGATCTTCACCTAATGTATTATGAATCCTTGTTAGGCAAATGTAGAGATACAAAAATCTTGTGGTTACACATTCTATGTTTTGCCGTTTTAATGTGTGTTTTTTAATAAATACATTTAAGAGAAGCACTTTTAATGTGCTAATATAACATTCAATTAATTATTTACAAATACATATCTTATTTGTGTTTTTTTTTTATGTCTTTCTTTGTAATGTGCTATGTAATGAGTTTGTATAGCAGCTGTAAGAGTATATTGAGGAATAATGATGGATTGCCACGTGCCATTGTTGTTTACTTAAATGTGTTACATAATCACAAAAGTTAACCACCTGGTGTGATTTATTTTCCCCACCAGTATTTCATGAAGTTTCTTGAACGTGAAATATTAAGAAAGGTGGAGTTATTTTGTTTTACAAGGAAACAGAACATTTAATTGAACTGGTTAGAAAACCTAGTTAATTCTAGTACAAAATTATACAGCTGTCAATATGTATACGTGATTTCGAAAATATAATTTCGTATTCTTGCATCATTTGGGCCTGGCATGGCCAAGCGCGTAAGGCGTGCGACTCGTAATCCGAGGGTCGCGGGTTCGCGCCCGCGTCGCGCTAAACATGCTCGCCCTCCCAGCCGTGGGGGCGTATAATGTGACGGTCAATCCCACTATTCGTTGGTAAAAGAGTAGCCCAAGAGTTGGCGGTGGGTGGTGATGACTAGCTGCCTTCCCTCTAGTCTTACACTGCTAAATTAGGGACGGCTAGCACAGATAGCCCTCGAGTAGCTTTGTGCGAAATTCCAAACAAACCTTGCATCATCAGCCTCATAGCTTACCAGTGAGCCCTTGCAGAGACAATAAAACTGTGTACAAACGTACGTTTAGAATTATTCTTCTTAATAGTAGATTATTTTCCCGAAAGAGGGTCAGAGAGTGCCTGGAGGGGCCATCTGTTTTAATCACTTGTACCTCTATACATTAGTGTGTTGTCTGTCAGTCAGGAGACTCTAAAATGACGTCACTTAAGGGATTTTAACTATGCACTTTGTTTAACTTTGTAAGTCAGTTGCGCTGTCATGGAGTCATTAAAATATGGTATACCATGAATGAAACAGAAAAGTCATGCGAGTGTGTGTTTTGTTTCCTCAATGTAAAGCCACTTCGGAGCTATCTGCTCTGTCCACCGGGGGATCGAAACCCTGATTTTAGTGTTATACGTCTGTAGACCTAGTGCTGTCCCACAGGTGGAGGTGGACAAGAATTATGTGTTTCTTAGATTACATCTCAGCTTGACATATAAACTTCGAAAACCAACAAATAAAATATATTTGTTACTCTATATTACTGTTTATTCAATCCTGACACAGTACACTTGCAAGGACCCTATGCAAGTAGATGTTAGAGATAATTTATATCTGTAATTAATAATCAATCTAACGGTGCTCATGAATAAGGTAAATCAATACATTTAGAGGACTTTCTCGTATCATCTTAATATTTGCACAATTTAGAGCTTTTGCCTCAGGAATTTCTGTCCATAACTGTCTTTAATGTTAAACTGATAGAAGACAGCTATCCAACAGCACCAACGGACAACTCTTACGTTACTATTGTCTGACCGACAAGTGAGTTTCGACCATCAGTTTGTTATATTCATCCGCTGTCCAAATTTACAATACTTTTTATATTAAGAGAAGTTCTATAGCAATACGATTACCTTGTGCCATTTTGTAATGTTAACTAGAGTGGCACTCATGTGAGCGCACATCTCCGTCACGCAGCATTGATCAAATTCCGGCCTCAAAACATAGGTAAGTGTTGCCCTATACGTCGTGTTCAACGGATACTGATCATATCCGGCAGGACAGTAAGGAATAATATTTTGCATGTGTCCACCAAATTTCATCAAAATCAAATCATTTTTGACTGAGTTATGGAGTAAAAATAGTTTGAAAAATCGGTTCGAATGTCAACAGATTGTTTGATCTTCGTGGCTTTAGGTTTTGACCTTGACTCTGCAAAAAAAGTAATAATTTCTAAGTTGGGTAATATTCTAAATGTGTACCAACCTTCGCCCAAATCCATTCAGTTGTTCTAGAGAAATCTTGCTAACAAACAAACAAACATAAACAAAGGTCCAAACTTTGTACTCGTCACTTTCGGTGGCAAAGGTAATAATTAAAAGGTGTGTTTGTTACCGGAAACGATTTACCATTACGTTAACCATTTTTGTCTAAACACTTAGATACTTGAGAGGAAATGACGTACAGGACAGGAAGTCATTGGTGATGGAAGTATGTCATTAATTAAACGATTTCTTCTAATTTTCTAATATCTTTTGTTGGAATCTTAGGTTTCATAACTATAGTATCTGTTTATTTAATTCGTGTAATTTAGGAAAACTTTCGAGTTTCAAGAAAGACAAACACAATAGTATTGCTATACCGGTAGGGATAACAAATATTTTTGTGGCGACATCTACTGTCGTTTTAGGACATCACGTATAAATTAAAATGATCCATGTCACACTGTTGTTTTAAACTTTTTCACAAAGACACCATAATAAGCTTCATTTAAAATAAATCAGACATTACGTCTGGTTTAAGTATAATTATACAATCAGTGTTCCAGCCACACGTATTATGTTAGAATATTGTCTTATAATATACAAACTATATTCCATCTTCACGTATTATATTAGGATCATGTCATAACGAACAAACTATATTCCATCTGCAGGCGTTATATTATTTTCATGTCTTATAATATACATATAATTATTCCATCTACATGAATTTTGTTAGTATCATATGTATATATATATATATATATAAACATAATACTGTTGGTTATCAGTTGTCTGCCAATCTAATTACCTTGAAGGGTGTAGGTGGATTTTCACCCAAATTGGTATAGGAGTTCTTTAGGTCAATGTGGGGTTTCAAAACAAAATTTTGCGGTTTCTACGGACAATTTCACATTCTTACTATCACCCTACTCCTTGTTAAGGGATCTTCCCCAAATTTGTCAAGAAGGCTTGTTAGGTCCATGGGAAAATACGTACAAGCTCGTTTTTTTCACATTTTGTGTTTGGCAGTTTTTAATGGGCGTTTTTGTAATCACACATAAAGGAAGCAAATTTTCATATCCTAAGATAACCTTCCATTAATTACGAATTTACATAACTTTCATACACGGGTACCCACAGCTAGTTCTGTAATATTCTGCGCTAGCCGTCCCTAATTTAGCAGTGTGAAACTAGAGGGAAGGCAGCTACTGCCAACTCTCGGGCAACTCTTTCACCAACGAATAGTGGGATTGACCGTCACATTATCACGCTCCCACCGCTGAAAGGGCGAGCATGTTTGGTACGACTAGGATTCGAACCCACGGCCCTCAGATTAGGAGTTGAATGTCTTAACCACTTGACCATACAAACAATGTCTAGATACACCGTCTACGTTGAGGTAACATTCTGTAATATACAATGTTCCATATGCACTGGTTATGTTAGGATAACATACTGTATTATACAAACAACGTTCCACATACATGTTAGAATCATGTTCTAAAATAAACAAATTGTGTTCTATAATTCACACGTTAACGTTATGAAACGAACTGTGTAATAACTGTTTGTGTGTGTGGTTCGAGATGAAACACATTTCCGTAGCTCAACCAGTTCCCAATCTCAATCACCCCGTGTTAAAGTGGGTCGAAATGTGCGTCATTTTGAATGCAAATCAATGGCCATTCTTTCTGTACACTAAAGCTATTACAAAGTTATTAGATTTCAAAATTAAATCACGCGCTTAAAAAATAGTCACGTGCTAGCTCATCGACAGGGTTCTAGTTCATGTCCCCACGCCACGGACACGCTGTTCTTTATATTGTGTATACAGTTTAGTATTGGAAATAACCTAACCCTATGTTGAAGCAACCTTCTTTATAAACCCAACAGACTAGAGAAGACGATAACAGATGCGCATAGTGTTTAATAACAAACTGTTGTTGTTGTTTTCGTCATCACTGCTTGGGTGATATATCATATTTCTAATGTCTGCACAGCTTCGTAGCTTCAATTTTAGTAATACGTAATAAGAATCGTAATTTATTTAACAGTCGTGCCGACTATTTGAAAAGCTCAGTTTATTTAATTCAGGATTAATCACAGAAGTAAAATGACTAACATGTTGTTTCAATCCTGAGAGGTTTGCTCGTTTTTTGAATTTCGCGCAAAGCTACACGAGGGCTATCTGCGCTAGCCGTCCCTAATTTAGCAGTGTAAGACTAGAGAGAAGGCAGCTAATCACCAACATCCACTGCCAACTCTCGGACTATTCTTTTACCAACGAATAGTGGGATTGACCGTAACGTTATAACGCCCCCGCTGCTGAAAGGGCGAGCACGTTTGGTGCGACAGGAATTCGAAACCGTGACCCCTGAGAGGTTGTAAAAAATTACTTAAATAGTTTGTTTTTAATTTGTTTTCAGTAACCCGTTGTTTAAAGAAGTTTTTTTTTTGGCAACATTATATTGTTTACTGAACCCTTGCCCAGAAAACAAAACAAAACACTTAAACAAAGAGTTACTGAAGAAACACGTTAAAAAAACCCAACAAATCACAGAAATCAGTGCAGTAAAATTTAGTTGTTTGTTGTCAAACGTAGTTGGTTGTCTGTGCTGGGGATTGTTAGTGTTATAATCTCTTATTGTCGAGCTGAATCGTTGATGGGTGAGTGGGATGCATGTGTGAATCAAGAGTTTAATTGCACCCTGTTTCTCCATGTTACAGTTTAATTGCACCCTGTTTCTCCATGTTACAGTTCAATTGCACCCTGTTTCTCCATGTTACAACTAAACACTTCACTAGGAAAAGCCAACAGGTCGTTATGAAGACTGAAATGTGGTAATTTAGGCCTAATTAGTTTAATACATGTGATATTAATGGCCAGTTCAGAAAGCAGCAACGTCCAAACATTGTCATTTCTTATTTAGAGCTGCTGACCAGGGTAAAGGTTAAACAGTCATCAGTACTTGCCGCGTATTATATAGCTACTTCTACCCGACTAGCAGGGTTGACTGCCATCGTTGTACTGCCCCTACGTTAAAGCTAAACGGACGGAACGTTTTCAGTGGTATATCGCGGCTCGAACCTTAGACCTTCCGAATTGTAGTACAAAAAGATGATAACGATGTGTTTTAGAGCTACTTATTAAACATAATAATGAATTCATCGTTTGAGCTACAAAAGTTTGAGTCAGTTGAGTTACAAATAGTTAATTTAGAATCACCCTCGACACCGATGAGATAATTTTATCCAAGTCTTAGAAGGGGCGTATTTCCATATTCTACTTTGCTCTGATTTCCTTTTTCTTTCTTTTTTTTTTTTTTTTTGAGGAATTGAACAATGGGACTAGACAAGGCTCAAACCTGTGATTATTTGTTATAATTACTTTCCAAGGTTACAGTAACAGGAAATTAAACGTTCACTGCTATTTCATCAGATAAAACTTTAATGGATTAAGTTCCCACTTTAAATATTCTTTTACGTTTCGTTTTCATTAACTTTTATTTTTTAATCGCACTTTCTTGAACAACAAACTTGAGAAAATTAAAGTTTTATTTGCTTCTTTGAATTTAGTTGCTAAGTGTGTTTTTTGTTACTTTTGTTGCCTTCCTGCGATCCTTCATCTGTACTTTCATTGTAGACACCCTTTGGAAGTACGACCGTTGCGACCCCTCGTGTCATGAAGTAGAAGAGCTTCAGGTCGGTAAGTATCTCAGTGTTCTGTTTCTTCCAGGTGTCGAATCTTGTGATCAGTGGTAAATGTATAGGACCGATAACTGACAACAAATAAATATTAATACAAACATAACAAAAGCAACACAAAAATATATACCGACTTTCGAATTAACAAAAAACAAACTATAATTATTTTGAAACAATTTTTGGTAAATTAAGCGCAGTGAAACAGGTAAAACTCTGAAACTAGATTGTATAAGAGAATGTAGTGAGTTCTTGTGCTCCGGTGAGGCGATGATTACTTTGGTTTCGGACTTATGTTTGTGTGTGGGATTCTTAGTAATACTTCTCTTAAACGGCTGAGTGGATTTAAGCAAAACTAATTATATATCTGGACTATTTTAGGGGAGGTCAAGGTCAAATGTCAAGGTCACAGGAAAGTCAGGAAAATCTAAAAAAAAACATCCCTATATGTTAACATGGTCACCGATATTCCACTTTTTCTTTTTGCTCTACAACCCAGACAAACATTTCCACGAAACTTGGCAGAAATTATCCTGCCAGAAATGATTCGTGCCAGTTGATAACTGTGGACATACGGATATATTTTCGTTTTGTTTTGTTTTGTTTTGGTTTTGCGTGATGAAGGTGTGCGATGTTGTTAGCTCCCTTCTGGTTCCAGCTGTCCACTTTTGTACGGTTTACTTCCAACAAATTAAAACTGACTCAAAGTTTTAGTACATAAAAATAAAACCAGTGGTTATCAGAAAAATGGGAAGTACACTTCCCATTTATATTATTATTATTTATATTATTATATTATTATTTATATTATTCGAGCTTTCACTTGAACCAGCACCGAGTTTAAAAACAATATCTCGTATTCACCTAATTAAACCAGAGCCTACTTTATACTTAATGTTTTACTACCTTTCTAATTTAACCAGCACCTAATCTATAGTTGAGGAACTAATATTTACCCAGTTCATTTAGTACCCAGTTTATAGTTGCTTACATAAAGTTTTTCTCCCAACCGTAAAAACAATTTCTCAGCACGTCGATGTTCTGTCAGTCTTACACGGTAGGGGGCGGTTTAAACTCTACAAGACGTTGTAGTCCTTATGTTATTGGCATAGCGAAGTGTAATACAATAATATTACAAACTATATAATAATCACCTGATGTGTGAAACATTTTAAAAGAAAAACATTGTTATTAGAATACCATGAGGGTTAACTCAGATATGTTTTAATTGTTGTCGTGTAGTAACGAACGTATTAGAGTAGGTTTAGAATAGGTGTGAAATACGAAATTCTGAACAAACCTCTGACGGTTGACTTACAATAAAAAATATTGTGGATATTGTTTCTAGGACTAGCATTACATAGAAAACGAAATAATAGATTAAACACTAGCCAAATTTTCGTATATTTCTATTTAATGAAAATGACGTTTCCACCTGGCGTCAAATCTACGGACACAGAGATAAAGATAGCTGTAAAAATTATATTTTATACTATTATATCTATATATGTACAATAAAATGTACTATTATAGCTATATCGATACAACAGAAGGTACTATTATATCTGTATCGATATAACAGAAGTTACTATTATATCTGTATCGATATAACAGAAGGTACAATTACCTCTGTGTCGATACAACGGAAGGTACTATTATATCTATATCAATATAACAGAAGGTACAATTACGTCTATCTCGATACGACAGAAGCTTTGTGTTTTACTACAAACAAACCAATACTAATTAAAGGTGTAAATACAATATATTGTGAAGACGCCCTCAAAGACACTTACCATGATTCAAGGTTAAACATTTTCGAAAGCTACATTTTGTATTTCCACTAATATGTGATTAATGTGTTGGTTGTAGTTCATTAATTTTCCATTTCATCACTAAAATGTTGGTAGTAAAGCAAGCGAATTCGTTAACGTACGTGAATAACTTTAGTTGTTTATATATATTTGGTGTTTATAGAATTAAGTTCAAGTTATGTTTAATTTCTAACTCAAGCGTGCACATTGTTCTCTCATCTTCTGGGTTTTTCGGGGTTGTTTTTTTTCCGTCAAAAGGGGGAGACATCGTTCGTGGTTTCGCTTTCTCTGGTTTCGAGTTGATTACATGGGTTAACTATTTGTAGCTACGTGTCTCTCTACCTTAACAGCTCAGACGTTAATAGAAACGTGCATGGTCAGTACGAAAAACGTGGAAAGGAATTTATGAATATATATGCAAATGATTTCCAGTTTGGAGATCACAAGAGTTTGTCGGAAGAATTAGCTTAAGTTACGTGTAGAGAGCCAGTTTTAATAATTTTTTTTCTATTTGAAATTCTTCGGAAACTTTCTAGAAATCCCCCAAATATTAAAATATGTAAGTTTCTCTTGATGAACGTCGCAGTGAAGACTTCGCTCTGTTCGTTACACATGTTTATCTAAACATAATTCCCTGAAATCTAGAAATTTGATGACTACCAGGCTGCTGAGTAAGAGATTTTTGTGTTTTTCTTTTTTTCCTCCAAACGACTCTGCAGCAAAAACTGCAAAGTCACGTTTCTGGGATCTTATAATAAAGATCTAAAGATAATGTTAGGCCTAGCCACTGAACTGTGACTAAACCAGATATTAAGCAGCAATGTATAATCTTCTAAAACCATTGAACCATTGAACCATGATAAACCCACACGCACTGCGGGTTCTCTACTGGAACAAGAGATGAAAGTCGACTACATACATTCTCGCTGTTTTATCAGTTTCGGAGGAACGCTATGTCGTTATATTTTAATGTCATTTTATCTACAGCCAGATAAATAAATTGAACTTACCGGACTGTTCTACAGTAAGTTGAACTTAGCGGACTATTTTACAGCCAGATAAAGAAATTGAACTTACTGAGCTATTCTACAGTTAAATAAATAAGTTGAACTTACCGGACTATTCTACAGCCAGATAAATAAACTGAATTTATCGGACCGTTCTACAGGCAGATTAGTAAGTTGAACTTAGCAGACTATTCTACAGCCAGATAAACAACTTGAACTTACCAGACTATTCTACAGCCAGATAAACAACTTGAACTTACCAGACTTTTCTACAGCCAGATAAACAACTTGAACTTACCGGACTATTCTACAGCCAGATAAACAAGTTGAACTTACCGGACTATTTTGTATAATGATGCTTTGGTAAACATAAGATCTTGTGAGCCGGAAAACTGAAGATTAATAACATACACATAGACAGAAATAGGTGTGACATAATTAGGGTTTATTGCCCAAGAAAAGAATAACGTATAAAACAAACAAAAACATAACTTGCCTCGTGCTTTCTAAATGTTGGATATTTCTACATAAACTATATTAATTTTTCTGTCAGGTGAAATAAGTTTGCATATCATAAACAGATGTATGTGCTGATTAGTGTCATTCAGGTGAAAGAACGTGTTGTATAACATAATGATATGTGGCTCAGTTCTACTAAGTTACAGAAACGTGTTGTATAACATAATGATATGTGACTCAGTTCTACTAAGTTACAGGAACGTGTTGTATAACATAATGATATGTGGATCAGTTCTACTAAGTTACAGGAACGTGCTGTATAACATAACGATATGTGACTCAGTTCTACTAAGTTACAGGAACGTGTTGTATAACATAACGATATGTGACTCAGTTCTACTAAGTTACAGGAACGTGTTGTATAGCATAAGGATATGTGGCTCAGTTCTACTGAGTTACAGGAACGTGCTGTATAACATAACGATATGTGACTCAGTTCTACTAAGTTACAGGAACGTGCTGTATAACATAATGATATGTGGCTCAGTTCTACTAAGTTACAGGAACGTGCCGTATAACATAATGATATGTGACTCAGTTCTACTAAGTTACAGGAACGTGTTGTATAACATAATGATATGTGGCTCAGTTCTACTAAGTTACAGGAACGTGCTGTATAACATAACGATATGTGACTCAGTTCTACTAAGTTACAGGAACGTGCTGTATAACATAACGATATGTGGCTCAGTTCTACTAAGTTACAGGAACGTGTTGTATAACATAACGATATGTGGTTCAGTTCTACTAAGTTACAGGAACGTGTTGTATAACATAACGATATGTGGCTCAGTTCTACTAAGTAACAGGAACGTGTTGTATAACATAAGGATATGTGGCTCAGTTCTACTAAGTAACAGGAACGTGTTGTATAACATAAGGATATGTGGCTCAGTTCTACTAAGTAACAGGAACGTGTTGTATAACATAACGATATGTGACTCAGTTCTACTAAGTTACAGGAACGTGTTGTATAACATAACGATATGTGACTCAGTTCTACAAAGTAACAGGAACGTGTTGTATAACATAAGGATATATGACTCAGTTCTACTAAGTAACAGGAACGTGTTGTATAACATAAGAATATGTGGCTCAGTTCTACTAAGTTACAGGAACGTGTTGTATAACATAACGATATGTGGCTCAGTTCTACTAAGTAACAGGAACGTGTTGTATAACATAAGGATATGTGGCTCAGTTCTACTAAGTAACAGGAACGTGTTGTATAACATAACGATATGTGACTCAGTTCTACTAAGTTACAGGAACGTGTTGTATAACATAACGATATGTGACTCAGTTCTACTAAGTAACAGGAACGTGTTGTATAACATAAGAATATGTGGCTCAGTTCTACTAAGTTACAGGAACGTGTTGTATAACATAACGATATGTGGCTCAGTTCTACTAAGTAACAGGAACGTGTTGTATAACACTACGATGTCCTGTTTTGAAACATTACGAGCTCGATAGCGACATCTGCTTAAACATTAATAAATATAAACAAATTATTAAAGGATGAACTACATAAACCACCTGCGACTTTTCTTTGTTTTGTAGAGTAACATGAGACTACCTGCTATTTCTACTGCAGTGAATCGAAAGTATATTAACGTTGTAAGTCCGCAGATTTACCAGTATCTAGTCGGGACTGTTTTTTATTGTGACAAAATTCTTTGTGTTTCTACTGCAAAATGTTGAAACAACGATTTGAGTAAAAACAAATTAAAGGCCTTCATGATTAAATGCTACTCAGAAGGTTGAAACAACGAGTTAAGTAAAAACAAGTTAAAGGCCTTCATGATTAAATGCTACTCAGAAAGTTGTTACTTACATTATCATGTTTTGTTGGCGTGACCTATTGTACAACAACTCTTTTATTTCTTACAATATTTGGACGAAACAAACAATTTCGTCAATTTATTTTCACTTACATTTTTAGCCTCTTTGATCAGAAGAAATGAAGCCTCGCTTCCTTCCGCGAATCGTCTAATCATATAAGCGCATCCTAAAATCGGAACTGAAACACGATCAGGCAATGACGAGAGAGGCGTGGGGTATCCCCCAATTGTGTTAGACTTCGCTAAGCCGAATGGAAGCAAAAATATTTTCGCTTGGGACATGTGGAATTTTAAAATATTCTGTTCTACGACTGGCGATTTGCTTTAATGAAGGAAAAAATAGCAAGCAAAGAACGAACATCGCAAAGTGAACTTTACAGCAGCTGAGGTTGCGTTTCGATGCTCAGAGGTTCCGTCACTCGAGACTTCGCTTCGAGCGGTCACTCAAGGGTAGGGAGATTGATACAAATCTTTGTTAATAGCGACTGTTTTCGTTTTACGACACAACTGTGACAAACTAACGAGAAAATAAACGCTTCTATTTTTCTAGCAAGCCTGTCATATAAATGCCGTTTCGGTCTTATCTTTCGTTAGAAAACTGTCTCTGGTTTCTTTGAATCTGTTTAACTCGGTTGATACATTTTGTTTACATTGCCTTCCATATACAGAAGAGTTATACATATAAATACCTATGTATTAAAAATCACACTTTTCGCCAACTCGTAGGATGACAGTATATGTTTTTAAAACCGAATATTTCGCGCTTTTTCAACTCGTAATCGTTACTAAACGTATCTTGTCACGCTTTCATCCCGTCGTGGCTTCTTTGTAGATGCATTTTATCACTCGGATATACAAGTAATTCATTTGTGTAATACTATATCTGGATCATTTATGAGTGAGCGTGCTCTATTCGTAATGGTTACTCGTGGGTAAGTTATGAATGAACATACTACTCTGGCACTTTTAAAAGATGTTACTTTAGGTTGTTCTGTTGTGAATAGAAGTTACATTGATGGTACCAGTTGTGACTGAACGTCGTACTTTTGTAGTTCTCCCAATACATCTTAATTTATCATTCAATTACAAAGGAACGTGGATATAACTATATTTTGATCAGTTATTAATGAACGTACTGTTTTTGATAGAGGTTATTTAATATTAAGCAATTATAAATGAACGAAGCACAACTGGTGCATATTCTGATAGAAGGTGTTTTACTCGGATCGGTTATAAATAAACGCCGTACAACTGGTACGTATTCTGATAGGAGGTGTTGTGCTTGGATCGGTTATAAATGATACATCTAGTTAGGGAAGTAACCACCACAGGCGGAATATGTCAGTACATCAGTACACAGGCAGTTATCGAAGTAATGAATATTTACGGCGCATGGAAATATATTTTAATTGAAATAAATACTTTTAGAAATAATATTATTAAATGTCGTTCCATTTCTGAACATCTCACCGATCTTGGTTGATAAAATATTCAGTTTTCCAAGCGTTCTACTAGAGTTGTTTGTTTTGGACATTTGTGCAGAACTATACTATAGTTACTTGAATTTCTAGAGGGGAGGGGGTAGCTACTGCTAACCCTTTCACTATTTTGATCGAAAAGAGGTTTCAGAGTCACTCTTATAACGCATGCAAGGCCTTCAACTACGGAGCATGTCCTTGTTCTAATGGAACGTGAACCTTGGCCCCTTACATCAACAGTCCAGTACAACAAGGTTAAAGCCATGTCAAGCCTACTAAGTCCGGCTTCACTGGTTGCAAGTGTTGAAAATCGCTTTTATTGATATATTTTGTGGTCTATACAGAATAGGGTATTCGCTATGAAGCGACGACTGGTGGTTAGGGCAATCGAGCCGCAATTTGCGGGTAGCGAGCTCGAATCATCGTCACACAAAACATGCCCGCCCTTTCAGCCGTGGGGGCGTTATAATGTTACGGTCAATCCCATTCCTCGTTGGTAAAAGAGTAGCCCAAGAGTTAGCGCTGGGTGGTGTTAACTGACTGCCTTCCCTCTAGTCTTACACTGGTAAATTAGGGACAGCTAGTGTGCAGATAGTCATTGTGTAGCTTTGCGCAAAATTCAACAAACAAACAAACAGTCGTTATGAGGCGTACGTGAAATCACTCACTCAACGTCATTTCACGATTAGACACAATAGTTATGGAAAAAAAACAGTAATAACTGTTACGTTGTTAAGGAGACAATTTCACTTTAATATGAGCGGGCTAACAGCAAGCGCGTGCTGGTAATCGTTAGTTTTCATCAGAACTCTTTCATTTAACGTTTTACGGTTGAAGTCGATAGACAAGTGATGGAGAACTCGAGTAGTAATTACTGTTGTTATTATTATAGCATCTTCAGGAAGAGACGTCACCATTTCAAACTCATGTCCACAAAGTGTTGAGTGTTGTACGAGGTATGACTTACGTAATTATTCACCAATTCTGATACTGTTCGTGACTTGGCGGTCATGACTGTCTCCTTGAATCACGTATGGTTTCCTAAACTCCTAATACTTTCTAAGTTATCGTATAATAATGTGCCCATTAGCAGTAATAAGTATATATACTTTCTCACGGTAATGGTTTTCGTCAATATAATAAGCTGTTTACAAAGACAATTGTCGTCTCACTCTAAGCGTTATGTTATTACTATCTCCGCCTTTAGTCAGTTTGCTTATTGTCTGGTTTGACTAAAACTATACCTCTTAAAGTTATGGATGGGAATTAAGCTAAGACTAAATATCTGGAAGTTTGACGTTTATTATGCTTAAAAACAACAAAAGAAACAAACTAAATAATGAGTTGTGGAATATTTCTAATATTTGTAAATGGACGTATTGTTGTTCCGTTCTACTTGTCACGTGAGTTTCGACAAACATGATTAGTTCGAAAATGAAGGATCGAACCGTCTAGGCTTAGTTTTGTAAAACCTGAGACTAAAACAGTTCTTAAACAGCAACTTAGCGATATGTGGTCATTTTTACTAGCCTACTGACATACGGAAACAAGAAATAACTATTGACTTATACACTCAAACACAGCATTCTTTCTCACTGAGTTACTCTGGCTAGCTTAATATACGGAGGAAGTATGTCGTCAGGCCTACTTCTTTATATATAGAGGAAGTATGTCGTCAGGCCTACTTCTTAATATATAGAGGAAGTATGTCGCCAGGCCTACTGCTTAATATATGGAGGAAGTATGTCGCCAGGCCTACTTCTTAATATATGGAGGAAGTATGTCGTCAGGCCTACTGCTTAATATATGGAGGAAGTATGTCGTCAGGCCTACTGCTTAATATATGGAGGAAGTATGTTGCCAGGTCTACTGCTTAATATATGGAGGAAGTATGTCGTCAGGCCTACTTCCAGAGGTTAAATAATTATAATAGTTTGTTTCTAGCTAAGTACAAAGCTACACAATAGGCTGGCTATTTATGCTGCATTCACCATGGGTTGATAGTGTTATAAACCTTCAGACGTATCGCTCAGTCAACGGAGGAAAGAAATTCACTAAGAAACAGAAATAGTTGCTTTTCACTGCTAGGTGTCGGTGTCGTTAATGAGTTATATATGAAAGAGTTTGGCTTGGTTTGTTTTGCATTTCGCGCAAAGCTACACAAAGCCTATTTGCGCTAGCCGTCCCTAATTTAGCAGTGGAACACTAAAGGGAAGGCAGCTAGTCATCATCACCAACCCCCGCCAACTCTTGGTCTACCCTTTTGCCAACTAAAAGTTGGATTGACCGAAACATTATAACGTCCCCACGTCTGAAAGGGCGAGTATATTTGGTGTTACAGGAATTCGAACCCGCGACATATGAAAGAAAGGTTATGCAATGTAATTGATCAGATTGGAACTCATGTTTAGGTCCCAATATTCAACCCGTCAGTACCCACATATATATGTATATATTTATATAGTCTTCTTTGTCTATAGACAGAGATGAGGCTATGACATCAATCTTATCCGGATGTCGTGGATAACATGTTGCTGTCAACTCGTATACAGATGACGTCATCATTATCCCCGTATTTTGATAAGCAAAACCATAATTCCGAGAACAACAGAAAACTGACAGATGGTAATATGGTAACTAAATGCAGTCGACAAAAAGTAATGCACCTGAGACTTCACCAACAGATCAGTAAATGTAATAATCTACAAATTATAATACGATGAGCTAAATCAGTGAGCTACATGTGAAAACACGTTAAAATTAAAATTTGACTAGTGTTGCTATGACAACACAGAAGCACCTACCAGATTCGCAGGTTCAATGGATTGTTTTCGTCTTTTTATCAAATCATATCAATCTGTCGACGTATTTTTTCTCCATTTCATTATATAATTCTAAATTCACTTTTACATTCGTCATTCTAATCAAATGATATTCTTGTATTCTTCAATTTCTCAGTTTGGAATTAATTAATTATTTGTTTGTTTTCAGGTCGTTTTTTTCCATTACTCTCAAGTTATACCAGTAGGGACTTCCTTCCAACTGTGTTTCATGTTGATTTGTTTAACCCTTACTTTGTATCCATATGGTCTTCCATCAAATAAATTCTCAGTTCATCTATATCGTTCCGTGGCCCAGCATGGCCAAGCAAGGCGTGCGACTCGTAATCTGAGGATCGAGGGTTCGCATCGCCGTCGCGCCAAACATGCTCGCCTTTTCATCCGTGGGGGCGTTATAATGTGACGGTCAATCCCACTATTTGTTGGTAAAAGAGTAGCCCAAGAGTTGGCGGTGGGTGGTGATGACTAGCTGCCTTTCCTCTAGTCTTACACTACTAAATTAAGGACGGCTAGCACAGATAGCCCTCGAGTAGCTTTGTACGAAATTAAAAAAAACAAACATTTATATGGGCAACTCCATATGTCATAGTGCAGATATCAAAATGTATTTATATCGTAGTGTATATGTCGTAGTGTAATTATATCATAACTATATATCATGGTGTATTTCAAAATGTGGCATTTCTTGCACCTTATTCTACTGACCATATATTCCGACTTCATATGATAAGAGATCAGAATCAAAATACACACAACGTGACACATTTATGCACTACTGTTTAAAAATGTGTGATATCACTGTAATAAACTGTAATATTTCAACAACACGCTAATACGTATCTCACGTCTTATTCTATGGATGTTACAATGTGTCTTGTGAGTGAGTGTTGATCGATTAAAAACACACACCTTGTTCAGATGTTTCTTCCATTACTAGTAATTTCTGTCCATAGAGACATTATTCAAACAACGAGGCTTTAATACATGGAACCAGTCCCTTCTGGGAAGTCTTTTAGCAATTATATTGTACTTATAATTCTTCTTATTAAAAGCTGTTTCATTAATGTTGTACAGAATATTTATATTTCTAATATATAACATAATTATTTCCTTTATAATTTAAATTTGGTTTTTCAAAATATCTCACGTAAGGTGCGTTACATCTCGCGTTTACTACATTCAACTTGTTTGTTATTCAAAGTGGTTTGATCAGGTTCATCCCGCGTAACACACTCCGCAAGAAGCGTTTTATTCTTTATCTGGTAACGGCTTCGTGACGACGAGAAACCCACTTGAAGTAAAAATGTATTTCTAAACAGCTGGTACGGGTATTAAAACTTTACTAAATATAGAGAGAGAACAACGTTTTGACCCTCTTTGGTCATCTTCAGATTTACAGTTGCAAACTCTCTCTCTGTTACCCTGAAGATGACCTAAGAAGGTCGAAACGTTGTTCTCATTTTATTTTAATAAATGTTTTAATACCCATACCAGCTGTCTCGAAATACATTTTTTCGGAATGGCTTTGTTTGTGAACTGTACAGTGTCATATATAAAACTGCCTTGTAGTCGACTGTGGATGTTACCGTGGATCTTCACGGGAGAAATGAACGAAACGTTCGGCTAATAAAAGTATAATAAGAATTACATATTAATTGCTATTGTAGCCAATAGAAAAATCTTTACTTTCTTAGTGCTTTAACTGTACTTTATGAACTGAAGTAGCTCAATAAATAAAACTTTTACGTCCGATTAATTACTCTGCACAACAAAGTTTTTGCTTCTTGAACACTGTTAGGTGTTCCTTATGGATGTTTTGCTGCTGATCACGAAAATCACATCCAAATTTGCCCATCACGTACAGTTTCATCGAAATCTTCAGTTTTACCAGGACATTGCTACAATAGAAACACGATATTAGGGCAACTGGAATCCATCAATGCTTGCTGACTAACTGTTGGACACTGCAACGTGATGCACCGGACATTAAACACAAGCGAAAATCAGGAGCAAAACACTTTTAATTATGTTGAACTTAATAGTGTATTAGAAACATAAACGCGATTAAACACGTTATTGCCGGTAAACAGTTAACTGTCTATTTCTTAGAGTTCCTGGGTGATGAAGCAAAACCAAAACTATATTTGTACATACCCACCAGGTACCTGTCACAATCAGCAAAAACTTTCCAGGAAGCAAAACTTTTCAAAAATATTGTTGTACAGTGTAATTTTGTAAACAATGTATCGCATGATGTCCTGGGAGAACAACAACAAGATATGTTTATCTGCATTTTTATCTTATAGAAAACCCACATCGAACTACCTGCTGTGTCCACCGTGGGTAATCGAACCCCTGATTTTAGCGTTGTAAATCCGTAGACTTACCGTTGACCAAGCGGTGGACGTTTTATTGGCTAAAGACATAAAAAACTTCTGATATTTTCATTTTTGTATAAAACAAAACTAATGTATTTTATATAAATACCATACCAACACATCTCTGTTGGTATTTCATGTTCCTATTAATACCATACCAACACATCTCTGTTGTTATTTCATGTTCCTATTAATACCATACCAACACGTCTCTGTTGGTATTCCATGTTCCTATTAATACCGTTTATGTTGGTGGTGTTTAATGTTCCTATTGTTACCGTTTATATTGTTGGTGTTTCATGTTCCTATTGTTACCGTTTATATTGTTGGTGTTTCATGTTCCTATTGTTACCGTTTATATTGTTGGTGTTTCATGTTCCTGTTGTTACCGTTTATATTGTTGGTGTTCCATGTTCCTGTTGTTACCGTTTATATTGGTGGTGTTTAATGTTCCTATTAATACCGTTTATATTGGTGGTGTTTAATGTTCCTATTAATACCGTTTATATTGGTGGTGTTTAATGTTCCTATTAATACCGTTTATATTGTTTCTATTTCATGTTCCTATTGTTACCGTTTATATTGGTGGTGTTTAATGTTCCTATTAATACCGTTTATATTGGTGGTGTTTCATGTTCCTATTAATACCGTTTATATTGGTGGTGTTTCATGTTCCTATTAATACCGTTTATATTGGTGGTGTTTCATGTTCCTATTAATACCGTTTATATTGGTGGTGTTTCATGTTCCTATTGTTACCGTTTATAATGGTGGTGTTTAATGTTCCTATTAATACCGTTTATATTGATGGTGATTAATGTTCCTATTAATACCGTTTATATTGGTGGTGTTTAATGTTCCTATTAATACCGTTTATATTGGTGTTGTTTAATGTTCCTATTGTTACCGTTTATATTGGTGGTGTTTAATGTTCCTATTGTTACCGTTTATATTGGTGGTGTTTAATGTTCCTATTGTTACCGTTTATATTGGTGGTGTTTAATGTCTCATTGTTACCGTTTATATTGGTGGTGTTTCATGTTCCTATTGTTACCGTTTATATTGGTGGTGTTTCATGTTCCATTGTTACCGTTTATATTGGTGGTGTTTCATGTTCCTATTGTTACCGTTTATATTGGTGGTGTTTCATGTTTCTATTAATATTATTTATATTGTTTCTATTTCATGTTCCTATTAATACCGTTTATATTGGTGGTGTTTAATGTTCCTATTGTTACCGTTTATATTGGTGGTGTTTAATGTTCCTATTGTTACCGTTTATATTGGTGGTGTTTAATGTTCCTATTGTTACCGTTTATATTGGTGGTGTTTCATGTTCCTATTGTTACCGTTTATATTGGTGGTGTTTCATGTTCCTATTGTTACCGTTTATATTGGTGGTGTTTCATGTTCCTATTGTTACCGTTTATATTGGTGGTGTTTCATGTTTCTATTAATATTATTTATATTGTTTCTATTTCATGTTCCTATTAATACCGTTTATATTGGTGGTGTTTAATGTTCCTATTAATACCGTTTATATTGGTGGTGTTTAATGTTCCTATTAATACCGTTTATATTGGTGGTGTTTTATGTTCCTATTAATACCGTTTATATTGGTGGTGTTTAATGTTCCTCTTGATACCCTTCAATTGGTGGTGTTTCGTGTTCTACTTATTCTTTTTATATTAGTGGTATATCTGATTGGTCTCGTATAATAAAGATACTAACATGAATGGTAGTTTTAGTTATAAAGAAGTATTTCACTGTTAAAGATGTTATATGTGTAGCATGCAAATTGTAACACCAGGCCTTGTCTGACCTGAAGATGTTATATGTGTAGCATGCACATTGTAACACCAGACCTTGTATGACCTGAAGATGTTATGTGTGTAGTATGCACATTGTAACACCAGACCTTGTCTGACCTGAAGATGCTATATGTGTAGCATGCACATTGTAACACCAGACCTTGTCTGACCTGAAGACGTTATATGTGTAGCATGCACATTGTAACACCAGACCTTATCTGACTTGAAGATGTTATGTGTGTAGTGTGCACATTGTAACACCAGACCTTGTCTGACCTGAAGATGTTATATGTGTAGCATGCACATTGTAACACCAGACCTTGTATGACCTGAAGATGTTATGTGTGTAGTATGCACATTGTAACACCAGACCTTATCTGACTTGAAGATGTTATGTGTGTAGTGTGGACATTGTAACACCAGACCTTGTCTGACCTGAAGAAGTTATTTGTGTCGTATGCACATTGTAACACCAGACCTTGTCTGACATAATTTCGTGTATTTCTAAATGCTAGCTTTCCGTGGAAAATGCTCACGAATTTGAGATTTTTCTTGTGACTTAGTTTACAACATTTTATACTGATAAATTGATAATACCAGATACAAAATACTCTAGCTGTCTAAAATGATTTTATACTGAAAATAAAATATAAGTTAAATTACATAGGAAAGACTTGGACAATGAAGAAGTGATTGTTATTTTACAAACTTTTAAAGTTTTTATTGTCTGTTATTATTCAGTAACAAGATAAACACAAAGTCTAGTGTAAAAAAAAATGACTTCTTGGATTGAAATCCCACATAACTAAAGGTAGGTCCGAGTTCACAAGTAAATAAAGTTTGATGTAAACTCTATTTAGGTGATGACCCAAATAGCTTAGGAGAAAATGTACCGACATTATAAACAGGCTTCGAAATCCGTGGTTGGTACATTATGTAGCTTTGTATTGATGGATATATACATATAGGAGCATATATAGACTGGTGTCTGGGCGTCCACGTTTTTGTTAGAGAGTCGAAACGTTTTAACTCTAATTTGTCAAAGTATAAAAAAAACCAGAATAAATTATGCATGTGTTGGTAGATGGCTGTCATTTTACCGATAATGAAAAATATTTCTTGAGTAGTATTTCAAAGTATGGTCTATGAATGAGTGATTTTTATTACTTTCTGATAAAAGAAAGAATAATTTAGGTACTGCTGTAATAAGCATACATTGACGCAGGCCTCGTCAGAGGTTTGTCAAGGTACAATGTGAAAAGTACGTATAATAAAATTACGCTGTTATTTCTTGCCTTGAAGCTGGAGTTAATTCGTTGCACACGAAGCTAGTGTTCTTGCCTATTATACGTATGTGAATGGATTCTATATAAGGCTTGTTTACTATAATTGCCAATGGTGAGTCTGTAATTGCGTCTAAGGTGCCCGATGCTTTGAAATGTAATCACACATTATAATGTAGAGGCGCCATTGTTTAACTGTATTCGTACAGTTTAATTCGTAGAGGTTTTCTCGTTTAGTGTGTGGGTTTTCCGTATAGCAAAGACACATCGGGATATCTGCTGAGCCCACCGAGAGGAATCGAACCCCTGATTTTAGGGTTGTAAATCCGTAGACTTACTCGCTGTACCGGTGGAGGATTTTTTGTTTAGTTAAGAGAAGCTTATGATAAAAGTAAGGGTGATTGTTTCAGTGTAGTGAAAACGAAATAAAGCAGCAAGTTGGAGTAGGTAATCAAATATTGTAGCTTGAAATTCTTACAAGTGTTTTTATTTCACATAATCAATTTGGTAATTATTATTACAAAATGAAATAATTTGTTCAAAAACCCATACAAGTCATAAAATTACTTATCATATTAATTGCTTTCAACTAGCCAACAGTTAGAGGCCAACTAACTATATCAAGCACTTTAAAATTCTCCTGAAAAGGACAAGTCAACTATTCTAAAGCGCCCGAGTTCTGAGTCTCGTTTTGAAAATGTATATAAAGCACTGTTACTGTCAGATAATAAAACAAATTATATACCAAGGAAATTAACAATTCTGCTATGTACTAAAGTCGGTTTTCCATCGCTAACGCACTTGTCACAAACAGTTTTGGAAATAGAAACTAGCGTGCAAATAAACAAACACAACTTCGTTACTTATTAATGTTCCAGCGGACACGGCACTTTTTTGTCTTTGCTATATTAAAACACAAACTCAGAATGTTTATCCCTTGAGTAAGAAACCGAATGAATCAGTAATCAATCAACAATCAATAAAACTCTCGTTTTACGCCGTTCGAAACGTTTTCTAACCTTTCAAGAGGACTGTAGTCGTCACGTCATACGACAGCTTTCTATAGATTATAAATAATAACAACACCTAAGTTTTCAAAGAATTAACAAACAGCCTGAACACAATTTTATTTGTGTAGTTAAACAAATAATCGGTGGTGTATTTAAAGTTTTGGCACCTGGTGTTATCTGCTTGTAACCTTTTATTGCATCCACTAAACGTCTGTTCCTAACTTCCCCTCTCATCTCCATCATTTGTCAAAATAGGCCTAATGCACGTACGCTTCCGCCAGAGGGCACACTTTGATCCACTCTGAAGTTTTGGCTGTCGAGTGGAGTGATTATTAGGCTTAACACGTGTTGACATAAGGCGTGGTCTGTAACTACACTAATGTTGTTATTCTGATAAGACAAGTGTTTTGTTCTGATATTTTCTTTCCCACAAAATTCGTGTGTGGCCAGACGTGAGGTACAAATGTCACGTGCTACAACTACGTGTCGGTTTAGGGACTGTGTTTAAATAAATAGGTAATTATAGCGCTATGTGTAATTATATAAATAAGAATACATAATCGCAACAGACATAACGTTCATGTAATATTATTCCCATATTAGAAAGCATTATTAAAAGCACGTGCGTTCATTTCATGTAAACTGACTTATCTTTATCGTTAACTTTGCCCTGATACTCAGTCAGTTCTTACTAACGACTAATTGTACAAATAGTAAATAAATATTTTGTTCTAAACTCTAATTTGATAAGCGCTACCGACACAGAAAGACATTACATGTACAGCGTAGAAAATTTCAATAACTACTTTCTGTTCCAATCCCGGACTAAACCAATCAGTTATTAGCTCCATATCCGGCTTCTGGATAAAGCAACCGTCAGTGCTTCCATTTCTCAGCAACTAGTCAATATTATCATTGTCGTCTCTGAACTTGGCAACCAGTCAGTATTTCTATTTACAGCTCTTCCGTATCCGATTATGAGCTAAGCAGTGAATGAGAATTTTGATATCCGGTTTTGGCTAAGTAACCACTAAAAACTTCTATACCAGGTTTCGGGTTGAGCAACCAGTGAGTATTTCCATAAGTGGCCCGGTATGGCCAAGCGTATTAAGACGTGCGACTCGTAATCTGAGGGTCGCGGGTTCGCATCCCCGTTGCGCCAAACATGCTCGCCCTTTCAGCCGTGGGGGCGTTATAATGTAACGCCCAATCCCACTATTCGCTGGTAAAAGAGTAGCCCAAGAGTTGGCGGTGGGTGGTGATGACTAGCTGCCTTCCCTCTAGTCTTACACTGCTAAATTAGGGACGGCTAGCACAGATAGCCCTCGAGTAGCTTTGTGCGAAATTCCAAAAAACAAACATTTCCGTAAGCGGTTTCGGATTAAGCAAACAAAGAGTACATCCGTATCCGGTATTAGCTAAGTAACCAGTGAGTACTTCCATTTCCGGTTTCGGCTAAGAAGTGAATGAGAAAATCCATATTAAGCCCCATCTAAGTATCTAGTATGTGTTTCTTTTTTTATAGCAAAGCCACATTGGACTATCTGCTTATCTGCTGAGCCCACCGAGGGGAATCGAACCCCTGAATTTAGCGTTGTAAATCCGGAGACATACGGCTGTACTAGCGGGTGGCTAAGTGTCTAGTAACACAATGTATTCGTAACTGTTGTGTAACAAAACACGATTGAATAAACGATGCTTCATTATTTGGTAATGTACAAACATAACATTACTAGAACAATTGCGTCTTGCTACTTGACCAATCAAGGTAATAAATAACTAGAAATACATTTGAAACGTACGTATGATGAAATTTACCTTTAAGTTTCAATAATAGTTTTGTAGCAGGAACCGACATTTAAGCAAAGCAAAAATGCTCGTGTTAATATACACTCTGAGACAGAACAAGTAGACTAGTTGTCCATTTTATATTTTTACGAACAAAAAGACAGCACAGTTGAAGTAGAAACAACGCCCTCTTTACTTAAATACGTCGTTACTGTTTATTCCAAAAACAAACATTTACAAGTTTTAACTAAAAATCTCTAGAATAAGCAATCACAAGGTGAGCAACTAGAAATTCAACATTTGTCAACACTTCAGTTAAATGTTGTTCATTCACGACACGTTTAATCTGCAAAGAAAGCAGCAGCACAAAGACATAAATTATATGTTATACTGAATACATGAACCAACATAGACATCATTATATGTTATACTGAATACATGAACCAACATAGACATCATTATATGTTATACTGAATACATGAACCAACATAGACATCATTATATGTTATACTGAATACATGAACCAACATAGACATCATTAAATGTTATACTGAATGCAGGAACCAACATAGACATCATTATATGTTATACTGAATACATGAACCAACATAGACATCATTATATGTCATACTGAATGCAGGGACCAACATAGACATCATTATATGTTATCCTGAATACATGAACCAACATAGACATCATTATATGTTATCCTGAATACATGAACCAACATAGACATCATTATATGTTATACTGAATACATGAACCAACATAGACATCATTATATGTTATACTGAATACATGAACCAACATAGACATCATTATATGTTATACTGAATGCAGGGACCAACATAGACATCATTATATGTTATCCTGAATACATGAACCAACATAGACATCATTATATGTTATACTGAATACATGAACCAACATAGACATCATTGTATGTTATACTGAATACAGGGACCAACATAGACATCATTGTATGGTATACTGAATACATGAACCAACATAGACATCATTATATGTTATACTGAATACATGAACCAACATAGACATCATTATATGTTATACTGAATACATGAACCAACATAGACATCATTGTATGTTATACTGAATACAGGGACCAACATAGACATCATTGTATGGTATACTGAATACATGAACCAACATAGACATCATTATATGTTATACTGAATACATGAACCAACATAGACATCATTATATGTTATATTGAATACATGAACCAACATAGACGTCATTATATGTTATACTGAATACATGAACCAACATAGACATCATTATATGTTATCCTGAATGCAGGAACCAACATATACATCATTGTATGTTATACTGAATGCAGGAACCAACATAGACATCATTGTATTTTATACTGAATACATGAACCAATATAGACATCATTGCATGTTATTCTGAATGGAGGAACCAACATAAACATCATTGTATTTTATACTGAATGCAGGAACCAACACAGACATTATTATATGTTATACTGAATGCAGGAACGAACATAGACATCATTATGTGTTATACTGAATACATGAACCAACATAGACATCATTATATGTTATACTGATTGCAGGGACCGACATAGACATCATTATATGTTATACTGAATGCAGGAACCAACATAGACATCATTATATGTTATACTGAATGCAGGAACCAACATAGACATCATTATATGTTATCCTGAATACATGAACCAACATAGACATCATTATATGTTATACTGAATACATGAACCAACGTAGACATCATTGTATGTTATACTGAATGCAGGAACCAACATAGACATCATTGTATTTTATACTGAATACATGAACCAATATAGACATCATTGCATGTTATTCTGAATGGAGGAACCAACATAGACATCATTGTATTTTATACTCAATACATGAACCAATATAGACATCATTGCATGTTATTCTGAATGGAGGAACCAACATAGACATCATTGTATTTTATACTCAATACATGAACCAACATAGACATTATTATATGTTATACTGAATGCAGGAACGAACATAGACATCATTATGTGTTATACTGAATACATGAACCAACATAGACATCATTATATGTTATACTGATTGCAGGGACCAACATAGACATCATTATATGTTATACTGAATGCAGGAACCAACATAGACATCATTATATGTTATACTGAATGCAGGAACCAACATAGACATCATTATATGTTATACTGAATGCAGGAACCAACATAGACATCATTATATGTTATCCTGAATACATGAACCAACATAGACATCATTATATGTTATACTGAATACATGAACCAACATAGACATCATTGTATGTTATACTGAATACATGAACCAACATAGACATCATTATATGTTATACTGAATACATGAACCAACATAGACATCATTATATGTTATACTGAATGCAGGAACAACCAACATAGACATCATTATATGTTATACTGAATGCAGGAACCAACATAGACATCATTATATGTTATACTGAATGCCGGAACCAACACAGGTCCCAGTCTGTGTTACACTGAATGAAAAATAATACCACAGTTATTTATAAGAAACACCAGGTTTCTGTCATACAGATTTACGTAACACAGAACTATCACCTTGTTATAAAAGAGTTCTAGTAGCTTAAAAAAAATAAAATGCTGTCTTCATGATTTACAACTTTACGATTCTGCCTTAGAATTTCTCTGGTTTCACGGAGTATCTGACGTGTTGGTTTATCCTGCTGTTGTCGGTAGAGAAGGGTTTTTGTGAACTGACAGACCGAATGTTTCTACTGGCCATAAGTGGGCAGCTTCATCCCACAGAGAGTTAAAATCTCCTGGGGGTTCATGTTTTCAGTTCTCTCGTTGTTGTTACTATACAAGTTTCTACCACCAACTCTTTTTCAGGACCAGGGTCATGACACTTAAACTGCCAGGTATTTGTTTTATTCTTATTTGTAACGGTAGTATCCCTCGTAATGGAATCTTCAATGATTCAAACTAGACACATGTAAGTAGCTAGACAGCTTATGAATAATTAAGTCCTTTTATCCCAAGTTTCTAATAAGAAACTAAACACTCTGTTCCTGTTAACGTTACTGAATCTACGTCATATATCTTTGTGAACATTTCTCATTTAATACTAGATTTACTTCTGTTACATGTTTTACTTAATTTACTTCTTTTACATGTTTTACTTATACTTATAACAAGCTTTTTTCAAACTTTACAAACGTATTTAGGTAACTGAGATAAGCGAGTTTTGTTCAATGTTATGGCTTAGAATACCAAGTTTTGCCCAGTACCATATATCACATAAACATTTTTTCTCCCGCATATTCCATAGCTTACATAAGGCATGTTTTATCTAATGCCATATTCTATCCGTGGGAGTTTAATATTATTCACGTATAGACATAATATGACATCTTTCTAAGATGGTTACATTTGTTTGCACTGTTGCATTATTACTGATACAACGTATCTCTAGTTATTATTATCTTGCTGGAAATTTGTGTTTAGTTACTGGCTGAATATTGTTCTCTATATATCGCTTATCTAAGAACCACATAAACAAAGTTGGATGGATATACCAAGCTTCTGAGAAAGTTGCCAGAAGACCAAAGACAGTTTTAAATATACGAGATGTAACTGGTGAAATTCCCGTAAGTGATCTGTTTCAATGATAAGTAAAACAAAGTTGAGAAAAACAAACGTGTTTTTGTTGCTTTCATCTGTCATACTATGTTGTAGTCTACATACATATTGTGAGTGGCTTACGACAGTACAAGTTAAGCGTCCCTTACGTTACGTCGTTTTAGTGTCTACTGACTGACGAACAGGCACTACTTTATAGTGGAGCGAATAGATAAAATAAGTAACATGCGTTGACGGCATTCGTCCAGATCTTTAGCTTTAAAATCCCTCAAACCTACCGCTGGCCAACGAGGGAGAGAATTGTGTTTGATTTATAATGTATAAAAAGAAACCGCATGAATGTTTCTTCCAGGTGGCGTTGTTTTTACTAGTATTGACGTTTTTACACCATTGATATTTTAGCTTCGATCATGTTTATATAGGAGTTAGAGTCGTAGTAGCTGATACTCAAAACATTTGTCATAAACAGATGAGCAGAAATAACCCTGTCAGCTGTGTGTATACCTGTAAACAGAACGGTACAAAAACCCAGTGTGTATACCTGTAAACAGTACGATACAAATACCCTGTCGTCAGTGTGTATACCTGTAAACAGTACGGTACAAATACCCTGTCGTCAGTGTGTATAGCTGTAAACAGTACGGTACAAAAACCCTGTCGTCAGTGTGTATACCTGTAAACAGAACGGTACAAAAACCCTGTCGTCAGTGTGTATACCTGTAAACAGAACGGTACAAAAACCCTGTCGTCAGTATGCATACCTGTAAACAGAACGGTACAAAAACTCTGTCGTCAGTATGTATACCTGTAAACAGAACGGTACAAATACCCTGTCGTCAGTATGTATACCTGTAAACAGAACGGTACAAAAACTCTGTCGTCAGTATGTATAGCTGTAAACAGTATGGTACAAATACCCTGTCGTCTGTGTGTATACCTGTAAACAGCACGTTACAAAAACTCTGTCGTCAGTGTGTATACCTGTAAACAGCACGTTACAAAAACTCTGTCGTCAGTGTGTATAGCTGTAAACAGTATGGTACAAAAACCCTGTCGTCAGTGTGGATACCTGTAAACAGTATGGTACAAATACCCTGTCGTCAGTGTGTATTCCTATAAACAGTTAAACAAGAACCTGTCGTCCGTTTGTATATGTGTAAATAATTAAAAAGGAACTTGTCATCAGTGTGTACACGTGTAAACAATTGAGTAAAAATGTTATCTTCCTTATGTATGTCTATAAACAGTTATGTAGTTTGAAGGTTATATTTCTGTATTTCTCAAGAAACTAAGTTAATGCGATACCTTTGCTAAGGGATTAAGTGTCATTGGTACAGAATTACCTGAGGACCGTGGTGTAGCAGCTCATATCTGTTTCTCAAGAAACTAAGTTAACACGATACCTTTGCGAAGGGATTAAGTGTCATTGGTACAGAATTACCTTAGGACCGTGGTGTAGCAGCTCATATCTGTTTCTCAAGAAACTAAGTTGACACGATACCTTTGCTAAGGGATTAAGTGTCAATGGTACAGAATTGCCTTAGGACCGTGGTGTAGCAGCTCATATCTGTTCCTTTTTCAATTGTCTTAAGTTTTGTCAGCTTTTTCACAACTCTTTGCTGGTTCCATTCCTAACCTGTCCATAATCGGAAAAAGTGTAAAAACGTTCCTAAAACTACAGTTTCTCACGCACCTTCCTTGAAAAGAAATTTATAAAAACTGACAGACACGTTAAAAACTAACACAACTGCACAGTTTAATTTTATTATTAGTTTTATTAGTAATAGTTCGTCAGTTTTGTAATTATTTTTCTTACTAAGCTTACTATTATATTATATTATAGTATTTTTTTTTCATTTGATAAATGAAAAAAGACAGTTAAACAGCCTTACATAAGAATTTTTTTAAAAGTGTGAAGTGTAATGGAATTGACAAATTAAACTGTTTAAAGAGAGTCAGTCCATATGACACAACCCAGCTATACGAACTGGAGATTAAAAGAGGGAACAGTGAATAGAGACCGGCTTTTAAAAATATACAGACATTCAATACCGAATTAAAACTATACAGACACTCAATACCGGATTAAACTTATACAGGCACCCAGAACTAGCTTTCAAAAATATACAGGTACTCAGTACGAGCTTTTAAGAATTTACAGACTCTTAATACTGGCTTTTAAGAATATACAGACACTCAGTACTGGCTTTTAAATAAAAGTTACAGACACTCAGTACTAGCTTTTAAAAATATACAGACACTCAATACCGGATTAAAAATATACAGACAATCAGTACTAGCTTTTAAAACTATACAGACACTCAATACCGGATTAAACTTATACAGGCACTCAGAACTGGCTTTTAAAAATATACAGACACTTAATACTCGCTTTTAGAAATATACAGATATTCAGCACTGGCTTTTAAAAATTTACAGACACTCAGTACTAGCTTTTAAAAATATACAGACACTCAATACCGGATTAAACATATACAGGTACTCAGTACCGGCTATTAAAAATATACAGACACTCAGTGCTAGCTTTTAAACATCTACAGACACTTAGTACTGGCTTTTAAAATTTTACAGACACTTAGTACTGTTGAAAACCAGTAGAATTTCATCCCAACTTTGATTCCATACCTTTTCGACTGATATAAGACATAAACAGTTGATATAAAACAAAATAATTTGTACAAATAACACAATTTTTACTTTTTCTTGTTCCTGGACAGAAAGTGTTATTTCCCCATTGCTTGTGCCTAAAGTAAATGGAAAAGACCTATTTTTATCTTCAAACTTTGCTTTCGTGACCTGGGTAATGAAATTTTCAAATTTACCCATTTTCCAGAACATTCCAGGTAGATTCAGGTAGCTGATGGAGAATTTTCTCGAACTTACAAGAATTTTCTAGAATGTTGTAGAACTTATGAGAATGTCCAAGAACCTTTTAGAATTTTCTAGAACCTTCCATAATAATATATATATACAGGGGCTCACTACTCACCACATCAGTTTAGTTCTAGCTGCCTAAGTGAATACACAGATCTATCTGATTTTATCAGAGATGGCATCAAGAAGCTGCAAGCATTCTCCAGACGCATTCTGCTGTGTATGTGGCCAATTTATCAAGACAAGAGCGAAAAAGTACTCTGTGACAGCATCTGCTAAAAATGTATGAAGCCTACAAGGCATATTTCGACATGCCTTTCGGGGATCAAGATAAACCCTGGACACCTCATTTTATTTGCGAGCACTGAAAAAAAACTGTAGAAGGTAAGACGGACAATTTTTGCTTGTTTGAATAGTAAAATTTATATTATACAAATTTTAGACCTTTTAAAATGTAAACATCTTTTACTTTTTTTAATTTCCAATAGTATAGAAAAAAATATCACATATAAAATATTTTGCATGAACCTCTTACACATTAGTTGTGGATGAAATAAATTTATTCTTCATAATAATAATTTTATTTTTCTCTTTTGCAAGATGGTACAGAGGGGAAAAGAGAGCCATGAAGTTCGCTATTCCAAGAACTTGGTGTGAACCCACTGACCACTCAAGCAATTGCTACTTCTACATGGTAGACCCTTCCAAACGTCGGACTGGCAAGAATGCATCTACTATTATGTATCCCGACCTTCCATCATCCATCGCCCCAGTGCCACACTGCCCTGAGATGCCTCTACCCACTCCGCCAAAGAGAAAGCAGCCATCCTCAGAAGAGAACAGCAAATCAGAAGAGGAGGAAGACGTTGAAGATCCTGATTACAATGTCAGAGGTGCAGCTGGTGAGAGAAACCCATACTACCCCAACCAAAGAGACATCAATGACTTGATCAGAGATCTTGGTTTAACAAAGTCGAATGCCGAGCTTTTGACATCTAGGCTCAAGGAGTGGGATTTGTTAGATGAAAGTGATTTACATTACAGTCGCAAATCTCGAAAAACTACTCACTTCTAAACATTTTTGTATAACTTAGTTTTATTCAGACCTTATGTAAATGAAAATGTGCAAATTTTACATAGAAAATAGGTTAATCTCTAAATTTCATTATCCAGGTCACAACAGCAAAGTTTGATGGGAAAAATGTCCATTTTTTGTACTTTTACAACATAAGTAATTAAGAAATAACACATACTATCCAGGAACAAACTTTGTGTTATACAGCATTATGGTTCAAACTGATTGGATAAATATTGGTATATGCTTGAAATTAGGTTATTCTATTGTTATTCGCACACCATGCATTTGAATGTAAACATTTTACGTTGATTACAAGAGCAAATAAACTGTCCACCAAATTTGTCTGTATTGATTAAGCTATTTAACTCCATGAGATACGCAGGTGTAGAAGGTTCTGGAAAGTAACCGAAGAAACAAACATGTATTTTCCTGAGTGTTGGTAAAGTGGCTGCGTGTACGCGTTAGTTAAAAACACCCATTTATTTAAAAAAAATATACCAGAATTTATACTTTGAGTGTCTAAAATTACGTAAGAAATTTACACGGGCGGAAAGTGAGCTGTCATCTACCATCACTGGCGGGAAAGTGAGAATTTTGTTTGTTTGTTTGTAATTAAGCACAAAGCTACACAATGTGCTATCTGTGCTCTGCCCATAACGGGTATCGAAACCCGGGTTTTAGTGGTGTGAGTCTGCAGACATACCGCTGTGCTATTGATGGGGGAAAGCGTGAAAGGTGATGGTTATTGTTCACTTTACATTGTATTTAAATATTGCATGGCGCCATTTTGTGTCCAGTCTCTGTCATTGGTTTCTTGAGAGTTGAGGTTCTGCGAAACATGGGCAACATGCAGTGATAACATTCGTAAATAGTGTCCCCTCGGTTCGTGTCTGTTCAAGTTCTGAACAACTCAAAAGAATAACAACAAACCGTAATAAATATTCTCCAGTAACTGTGCGCAGATAACACGATTTGTGCTTTAACGCAAAACTAAAGAATGGACGATATCTCATGACGGCTGGTATGGGTATTAGCACTTTTACTAATAAAGTACAGAACAACTTTTTTGACTTTCTTAGGTAATCTTCAGGCTAACAAAGACAGTGTTAGCAAACTTTGCCATGACGATTATACGAGAAGTGTAAGTCTGTTGTGTACTACGTTATCTGTTTCAGTTTACGCTACAGTTAACTGCACACTTTTAAACTGTCTTTCTTAACCTGAAGATAAAATAAGAAGGTCCAAACGTTTTTCTGTGCTTTATTTTAATTTAAAAGTTTCAATACCCACACGAGCTGTCTTGAGATACATTTTTACTTCAAATGGGTTTCTCGTCATCATAAACAATGGACTATCTGCATTGTGCTCATTTACGGTATTGAACGCCGATTTTAGCCCTCTAGGTAGCTGATGAGTCATCAGCAGGATGTACCTTAAAACAAACTTAAACTTGGTAAATCTATATTACTACAAATCAAACTTTAAAACAAACTTGGTAAATCTATACTGATACAAATCAAACTATAAAATAAATGTGGTAAATCTATACTACTACAAATTAAATTTTAAAATAAACTTGGTAAATTTATACTGCTGCAAATGAAACTTTAAAAAAGAAACTTGGTAAATCTGTACTGATACAAATCAAAGCTTAAAACTAAACTTGGTAAACCTATATTGCTATAACATAAATGTAAAACAAGTGCCATTTAAAACCATTTTTTGACTGTATGCTGCTGCAATAAATCTTAAAGCAAACTTGATTGGCTCGAGAAATTTACATGAAACGTGATTGGCTCTATAATGTTATCTTTAAAAGAAATTTCATTGATATGTCATACTACAATATTGTCTTTATATTGGGATAAGTATATACTGCTACAACGTGTGATATAAATCAGAAGTGAAGTGACTCGATACTCTTACGACGTGCGATATAAACCAGAACTACAGTTTCTACACACTGATAGAAGCTGTGGATTAAACCGAATTATAGTTGATAATATAAGGTTAATATAATATAAAACCGCTACAAGGTTTTCTTTAAACCAAAACATTCACGACTACTTAGTGGTACCTAGTTCGCTCTGATCCAAAACTACAGAAACTATATACAACCAGAAATACTTCTCTAATCCGAACTTTTACTACTCATATATTGCTGTAAAGTGTGCTTAGTCCAAACTATAGTGAATAAATACTGCTACACGTTACGTTTTAAACTAAAGGTATGGTAGTAGCTAAATACTGCTACACGTTACGTTTTAAACTAAAGGTGCAGTAGTAGCTAAATACTGCTACACGTTACGTTTTAAACTAAAGGTACAGTAGCAGCTAAATACTGCTACACGTTACGTTTTAAACTAAAGGTACAGTAGTAGCTAAATACTGCTTCCAGGTGTGATTTAAAGTGAAAGCTATAGTGACTATACGCTACTACAAGGTGTTTTAAACCAAACCTACAGAGGCTACATGGTGCCACAAGGTGTGTTTTACACCAAAACTACAGTAACTATATAATGATATAAAGTGCGCATCAAACTAAACCTACAGTGCCTATATGGTGCTACAGTGTGAGTTTTAAACCAAACCTACAAGGGATATATGGTGTTACAAGGTGTGTTTTAAACCAAACCTACAAGGGATATATGGTGTTATCTATTTTAAACGAAAAGTAAAATGGCTATAACTTGCTGCAAGGTGCGCTGTAATCCAAAACTACAGAGGCTACATGGTGCTGTAAGGACTGATTTCAACTAAAACAACAGTAATTATATACTGTTACAATTTCTATATAGAAAACATAGAGTAAGTAGTTTAATATAGTAAATTATAGATTCTATATAGTTATATATAGACATAAAATAAGTAGTTTAATATAGTAGATTATAGATTCTATATAGTTATATATTGACATAAAATAAGTAGTTTAATATAGTAAATTGTAGTTTCTATTTAGTTATATATAGATATATAGAATAAATAGTATATGATACTAAAGTATAGTTTATATATACTTATATATAGGTACATGGAGTAAGTAGTTTCATAGAGTAAATTATAGATTCTATATCGTTATATAAAGATATATGAAGTAAGTAGTTTAATATAGTAAGGTATAGATTCCATATCGTTGTACATAGATGTAAATTATAGTAAATATAGTAAATTATAGTTTTTAAATAGAGTAAGTACTTTAATATTGTGAATTATTTTTATGTATAGTTATTTATAGATAGAGTAAATTGTTTAATATAGTAGATTATATTTCTGTATAGTTATATATAGAAATATAGGAGTTGTATATAGTGTATTATAGTTAGTATTCAGTTTTATATATATATACAAAGTAAGTTGTTTAAAAAGTATATAGTAGTTTCTATACAGTTATATACAGATATATAAATTAAGTGGATTATTTAATATAGAAAGTTATAGTTTGTACTTAGTTTTATATGCATATATATAGGAAGTGAGTATGTTGTTTAATACAGTAAATTATAGATTATTTATAGTTATATATAAGTGTGTAGAGTAGGGTTGTTTTGTAAAATATAATTTCTGTATAGTTATATAGAGCAAGTAGTTTAAAGTAATAAATTATAGCTTCAATGTAGTTATATATAAATGTATAGAGTAAGTTGTTTAATATAGTAAATTATAGTTTGTATTTAGTTTTTTTATACATATATACAATATAAGTAAATTAATACAGTAAATTATAGTTTCTATATAGTCATATATAAATATATAAAGTAAGTAGTTCAATATAGTAAATTATAATTTCTATATACTTATATATAGATATATAGAATGAGAAATCATATGTAGTAAATTATAGTTTATATGTGGTTATACATAGATATATAGAGTAAGTAGCTTACTATAGTAAATTATAGTTTCTTTATAGTTATATATAGATATACAGAGTAAGTAGTTTAAAATAGCAAATTATCGTTTCGATATAGTTATATATATATATATAAAGTAAATACTGTAACAGAGTAAATTATAGTTTCTATGTAGTTATGTATAGATATATAGAGTAAGTAGTTTAATATACTAAATTATAGATTATGTATATGAATATATAAAAAAGTAGTGTAAGTAGTTTATTATAGCAAATTATACTTTATATAGTTATATAGAGTTAGTATTTTTATATTTATATTATAGTTTTTATATAGTTATATAGAGTTAGTACTTTTATATTTATATTATAGTTTTTATATAGTTATACAGAGTTAGTACTTTTATATTTATATTATAGTTTTTATATAGTTATATAGAGTTAGTACTTTTATATTTATATTATACTTTATATAGTTATATAGAGTTAGTACTTTTATATTTATATTATAGTTTTTATATAGTTATATAGAGTTAGTACTTTTATATTTATATTATAGTTTTTATATAGTTATATAGAGTAATTAGTTTACTATACTAAATTAGAATTTATATACACTAATATATAGATATATACATATTAAGTAGTTTAATATCGTAAATTATACTTTCTGTATAGTTATATAGAGTAAGTAGTTTTATATAGTAAATTATACTTTATAGTTATTTATATCGAGATATATACATTAAGTAGTTTAATAGAGAAAATTATAATTTTATACAGTTGTATATATATATATAGAGTGAGGAGAATAATATTGTAAATTATAGTTTCTATGCAATTATACATAGGTATATAGACTAAGTAGTTTAATATCGTAAGTTATAGCTTATATTTAGGTTTATATATATATACAGAGTAAGTAATTTAAAAAGTGAATTATAGTTTCAATAGAGGAATATATAGATATATAGATTAAGTATGTTAATTAACATAGCAAATTATAATTTGTATTTAGTTAAAAATATATAGAGAAAAAGTAGTTTAATATAGTAAGTTATAGTTTATACCAAGTTATATATAAATGTGTAGAGTAAGTAGTTTTATTTAGTGAGTTATAGTTTCTGTATAGTTATATATAAACGTGTAGAGTAAGTAGTTTTATTTAGTGAGTTATAGCTCTGCATAGTTATATATAGATATGTAGAGTAAGTAGTTTTATTTAGTGAGTTATAGTTTCTGTATAGTTATATATAGATATGTAGAGTAAGTAGTTTTATTTAGTGAGTTATAGTTTCTGTATAGTTATATATAGATATGCAGAGTAAGTAGTTTTATTTAGTGAGTTATAGTTTCTGTATAGTTATATATAGATATGTAGAGTAAGTAGTTTTATTTAGTGAGTTATAGTTTCTGTATAGTTATATATAGATATGTAGAGTAAGTAGTTTTATTTAGTGAGTTATAGTTTCTGTATAGTTATATATAGATATGTAGAGTAAGTAGTTTTATTTAGTGAGTTATAGTTTCTGTATAGTTATATATAGATATGTAGAGTAAGTAGTTTTATTTAGTGAGTTATAGTTTCTGTATAGTTATATATAGATATGTAGAGTAAGTAGTTTTATTTAGTGGGTTATAGTTTCTGATCTCTCTCTTTCTCTAAACTAAACCCCTGCCACGTTAGTTTGTTTTATACTAAATTATGGGGCCCAGCATGGCCAAGCGTGTTAAGGCGTGCGACTCGTAACCTGAGGGTTGCGGGTTCGCATTCCGTCGCGCCAAACATGCTCGCCCTTTCAGCCGTGTGGGCGTTATAATGTAACAATCAATCACACTATTCGTTGGTAAAAGAGTAGACATAGAGTTGGCGGTGGGTGGTGATGAATAGCTGCCTTCCCTCTAGTCTTACACTACTAAATTAGGACGGCTAACACAGATAGCCATCGAGTAGCTTTATACGAAATTCAAACAAACAAACTATATTATAGTTTCTATGTACTTATATATAAATATATATATTTGGTAGCTTAATTTCTTAAGTTACAGTTTATAAAGAGTTTTATATAGATATATAGAATAAATACTACGAGAAAGTAACTTCAGTTGTATACAGAAATACAGAGTAACTTCTTTAATACAGTAAATTACTGTATCTATATTTTTATATATATAGATATATTGAGTGAGCAGTTTAATATTGTGAGTTTACTTTATAGTTATTTATAGGCATCTAGAATAAACAGTTTAATATATTAATTATATTTTCTATGTATCCTATATATAGAGAGAGAGTACGTAATTTAATAATGTAAATTATAATTATAGTTTGTATATACTTATGGATAAATATTATAACCATATAATAGAATATAGTAAATATAATATGCTTAATCATAGTAAGTACTTTAATATAGCAAAATTATAGTTTCTATATAGCTATTCATAAGAGACCTTAGTTTTGCAGCTCGAAAATTCTGCCACGTTCAAACTCTGTCAACTTTTTAGCCTTTGCCATGTTTTTACCCAATGTAACACAGGAGATGTCAATGGGAGATGTTGACAACGCTAACGCTTGAACACAAATGACTAAATTTCGTTACGTGTTTACCGATTAACGCTTCGTTTCAGTGTGGTCTTAAACCTTCGACCAGCTAGTATTTAGGCTAATTTCATAGTGTTCATTTTTATTTTCCCTTTTCTTATTTTCATCTTTCGAAATATATATGTGAAAACGGCTCGTTTGGGTTGAGAAAATATTTTACGTAGAGGAGCGAACAACGTTTCGGCCTCCTTCGGTCATCCTCAGGTTCTTTGTGAAGCCCTTTTTACATATATATTTCTCTACAAGTGGATTTTCTCGACATCACTCATTTTCATCTTTCGAAGCTCTACTCAAATAAGTGGTTGAGTCTAACAACGCAAAATGCATATTTTTTATGCTCATTGGCCTTACGATTTTGGCCAGCAGTGTATATAGAGTACATGGATCAATATAGTAGATTATTATTTGTATGTAGTTTTATATACATACATAGAGAAAAGCAATAGATATTAAATTAGACAATAATAGTAATAGACAGTAATAGACAAATATAAGGTGTATGTAGTTTTATATGGTAAATTATAGTTTGTATATAGATTTATAGAGTAATTTTTTTATCGTAAATTATAGTTTCTAAAATGTTATATATATGTAGTGTAAATATTTTAATATACTAAATTATTGTTTCTATGTAGTTTTATATAGATGCATACAGTAAGTAGTTTAATAGAGTAAACTATACTTTCTATATAGTTATATATAGATACATAGAATAAATAGTGTAAGACAGTAAATTATAGTTCTATGCAGATTTATGTAGAGTATCTTTTGTGATATAGTAAATTATAGTTTCTATTTAGTTGTATATAGATATATAGAGTAACAATCTAAATAGAGTAAATGATAATTTCTATATAGTTTTACTTATATATATATTTAGTAAGTATTTTTATATGGTGAATTATAGTTTCTATGTAGTTATATATAAATGTATAGAGTACGTAGTTTAATATAGTAAATTATAGTTTCTATATATTTATGTATACATACATAGAATAAATAGTATAATATAGTAAACTATTTTATATATTAATATATAGAGTAAGTAGTTTAATACAGTGAAGAATCGTTTTATTGATATGTAAAGTGAATAGTTTATTATAATAATTTATCGTTTCTATATAGTTTTATATAGATACACAGAATAAGTAGTTTAATATATTAAATTATATTTTCTATATTAATATAGAGATACATAGGATAAATACTATGAAATAGTAACTTATAGTTGTTTACAGATGTACAGAGTAATTTCTTTAATACAGTAAATTATAGTACCTATATACATATATATGGACTAAACAGTTCAATATTGTAAGTTATTGTTTCTTTATAGCTATATATAGATATACAGAGTAAATAGTTTAATATTCTAAATTATAGTTTCTATATACCTATATATATGTAATTAAATAGAGTAAATTATAGTTTGTATTTATTTATGTACAGATATACGGAGTAAATTGTTTAATACAGCAAATAATAGCTTCTATATAGTTATGTATAGAGATATACAGTAAGTTGATTAATATAGTAAATTATAGTTTCTGTATAGTGATATATAATGCGAGTAACTAGTTTAATATTGTAAATTATAGTTTCTATGTAGTTATATATAGATATGTAGAGTAAGTAGATTAGTATAATATATTATACTTTCTATATAGTTTTATATATAGAGAGAGTAAGTTGTTTAATATCGTGAATTATAGTTTCTATATGGTTATATGTAAATGTATAGACGAAGTACTTCAATGTAGAAAATTATACTTTCTATAGAGTGACACATAAATCTATAGAGTAAGTAGTATAATATGGTTAATTATAGTTTGTTTATAGTTATGTATAGATTTAGAGAGAAACTAGATTACTATGGTAAATTGTAGTTTGTATATAGTTATATATAAATATAGAGAGTAAGTAATTTAATATAGTAAAGTATAGTTTGTATTTAGTTAGATATAGATATACAGAGTAAGTAGTTAAGTATATTGAATTGTAACTTCTATATAGTTATATATAGATATATAGAGTAAGTAGTTTAATGTAGTAAATTGAAATTTCTATGGTTATATATAGGTATATAGAGTATATAGTTTAATATAGTAAATTATAGTTTGTATAAAGTTTTATACACATACATAAATAGTATAAGATGGTATATTGTAGTTTCTATAGGGTTTTATATTGATATACAGAGTAATGAGCTTGATATAATAAATTATAGATTCTATATAGTTTTATATAAATATATAGAGTAAGTATTTTAATATAGTAAATTATAGTTTCAATTTAGGTATACATAGATAATTAGAATAAATAATTTAATATAGTGCATTATATTTATATATATAGATATATTAATTAGTTTAATGTAATAAATTATTGTTTGTATTAATTTATATATATATGTTTGTAAAGAGTAAGTTGGTTAATATACTAAATTATAGTTTATATTTAGATATATATTGTAAGTAGTTTAATATCGTGTATTATAGTGTCCATTCAGTCTATATATACATATATATTATAATTTTTGTATAGTTGTGTATAAATACTTACAGTTAATGGTTTATAACAGTAAATGTGGATTTATTATGATGTGTTGAATTAGCGCAAGAGGTATTATTTCTTTACAGATCGTTTCGATAAGTAATGTATTCAGTGACAGGAACCTATTGCACAATACATTGTCAGTACCGTTGAAAAGATCACTTTCGCAAGGTGTTTGTAGACTCGGAACGCGTGTAACGCATGCATCTCAGTGGGGACCCAGTCTCTAAGGTAAGGTAGTTTCGTAGTAAAAACACGGGGTAAATTAACAGGTACTCAGTTGTAGTAAATGAAACGCGCGAATTGGTTGGAGACCAGCTCGCCTGGTAAGATAAACATTTAGTTACCTCTATTATTTGAGATGTATTGTATACTGATCGAAGCAGTGAAACTGATTACATCTTTTTGTCACTGATGTTAATATTTGTTTTTGTCGCCACTTTTGAATTCAAAAGTTTATTAACTGATAATAACATACAAAATTGAGACTCAATAAAAAAAACAGGTTTCATCCTGAACTTATAGTGTTAAAAACCCATTAAATCAAATTCGGTTTGAAATTGTTGTGTTTAACAACATGTGAAACACCTGCTTACAATGTTGTGTTTAAAAACAGATGAAACAACTGTTTAGATTATTTTATTTAATAACAGATGAAACAACTGTTTAGAATGTTTTGTTCCATAACAGATAAAACAACTGTTTACAATGTTTTGTTTAAGTATGCTATAAAACGTTTCCTAAAAGATAAATCGTTTTGTAACAGAAAAGAAACCAACCCCTAAAGTGTAAGTCAAGAAATTTAACTGGAATTTTTACTGTTATTATTGTATCTTTGCTCACTTTAAAACCATCTTGTAGAGGTACGTTACTGATGTGATCCGATTACCTCGTGAACGAGTGTCGCAAAATTATATAGAACCGTTTTGGGGTTCTCACCAAATTAATCATTACCCATTGAATGCCCTGGATTTAAATGGTAATTTAACACATTCCTAGCATCGTTAGTGGCCAAATTAAAGCGTTCGAAGTTCTCCCATTGGCTACTAAACACAAAATAGTGCAGATACCATAGTCTTTGTCCAAAGTTCGAATGCACGTGACTAGCACTTTCTGACCCCCTTTCGTTCTTTTCCCTTGTCTCGAAGTATTTGTCTTCACGTGAGCAGACTTATTATAAATGGACCGGTGACTGAAACCATAGCCTAACTCAAATTAATTAACAGACTTACCAGAAAGCACGCTTTGTGTATAAGCAGTTTCATGTACGAGGTTCGACAATCCTCGGAATTCTCAAATAATCAAGTCATTTTCTAAAGGGAAATTCTCTACACTTGCTGATCATACATTATAATTAAAACTTTTTGATTTAACACTGTTACTAATAAAGCAGACAACAATATTTTATCATTCTTATGTATTGGTATTAACACTGTTACTAATAAAGCAAACAACAATATTTTGTCCTTCTTATGTATTGGTATTAACACTGTTACTAATAAAGCAAACAACAATATTTTGTCCTTCTTATGTATTAGTATTAACACTGTTACTAATAAAGCAGACAACAATATTTTGTCCTTCTTATGTATTGGTATTAACACTGTTACTAATAAAGCAGACAACAATATTTTGTCCTTCTTTTGTATTAGTATTAACACTGTTACTAATAAAGCAGACAACAATATTTTGTCCTTCTTATGTATTGGTATTAACACTGTTACTAATAAAGCAGACAACAATATTTTGTCCTTCTTATGTATTAGTATTAACACTGTTACTAATAAAGCAAACAACAATATTTTGTCCTTCTTTTGTATTGGTATTAACACTGTTACTAATAAAGCAGACAACAATATTTTGTCCTTCTTAGGTTATCTTCAGGCTAACATAGAGAGAATTTTCATCTGACCATTACTGGGCAAACGCTAAGAACGAATGTACAAACGGGTATGGGATTGTATGGGCTGTTCAAGTTAGATGTTAGGTTATTAATTTGTGTAAGTATAAAGGTGTTCCTTTATGTTGGTTTAATTTTGGTTTTAATTGTTGTATTAGAAGAGCTTCTTTGAATTTTTGTTTGTTTCTATTTGTTTCCATACTTAGTATTTTGGTGTTTTCTATGTTTATGTTGTGTTTATTTGATTTGCAGTGTTCAAAAACGTGTGAAGATGTTTTTTTTACGTGTACGTCCTTTGAATCTGGATTCCATTTTTCTTCTTGTTTCTCCAATATGGAAGTTGCGGCAGACGTTGCATTCTATGCAACAGTTCAAGGTTTTGAAGTTTATTAGTTCTTTATTAGTATAAGTGTTAATACCCATATCAGTCGTCCTGAGATGCATTTGTACTTTAAGTGGGTTTCTCGTCACCAAGAGTTGTTCTCAATAGTTATCTTTACACCTAACTACATTGTAATATTATAAATAATCACGAAATGTTATACCTAAAAATAGCTCTATAACACATCTCACACAACACAGTAGTGTGTTGCTTTGGGTTTCACGCTTCGTAAAATAATGTGTATAGTGTGAAAATAATGTGTACAGTGTGGAAATAGTAGAGAAGTATGAAATAGGAAAGCAGACACTCTGATTAGTAAAGTTAAAAGGAACAGCTACATACACGGGTCAGACATTATAATTAATATTTTAGTTACAAGACGAGATTAAATACGTCATAGAGCAATGTTTGATTATCAGTTCGTTAGGAAAATCATAATGAATGTATAGTAAAATATATAGTTTGTTTAAAGAAAAGTGAAAATATAAAATAAATCACATACACGTATACAACTTAAAACTCTTCATACAAAAAGAACCTTTCACACTTCTATAACTGTGGTAAATTAGGTAAAGTACTAATTTTGTAACGGTGATAAATTACGTAAATTCCAAATTGTGTAACTGTGACAAATTAGGTAAATTCCAAATTCTGTAACTGTGGTAAATTAGGTAAAGTACTAATTTTGTAACGGTGATAAATTACGTAAAGTACTAATTTTGTAACGGTGATAAATTACGTAAAGTACTAATTTTGTAACGGTGATAAATTACGTAAATTACAAATTGTGTAACTGTGACAAATTAGGTAAATTCCAAATTCTGTAACTGTGGTAAATTAGGTAAATTACTAATTCTGTTACTGTGAAAATTAGGTTAATTACTAATTCTGTTACTGCATTAAATTAGGTAAATTACTTATTCTGTAACTGTGGTAAATTAGGAAGGTTATCAATTCTGTAACTGTGATAAATTAAGCAAGTTACTAATTCTGTAATTGTGGTAAATTAGATAAATTACTACTTCTGTAACTGTGGTAAATTAGGTAAGTTACTAATTCTGTAACTATGGTAAATTAGGAAGGTTATCAATTCTGTAACTGTGATAAATTAAACAAGTTACTAATTCTGTAATTGTGGTAAATTAGGAAGGTTATCAATTCTGTAACTGTGATAAATTAAACAAGTTACTAATTCTGTAACTGTGGTAAATTAGGTAAATTACTACTTCTGTAACTGTGTAAATTAGGTAAGTTACTAATTCTGTAACTATGGTAAATTAGGTAATTTACTAATTCTGTAACTGTGTTAAATTAAGCACGTCACTGGCAGGCTACTGGAAAACAACAGCACAGGTGCATCTTATGAATGAACGGTTACTGTATTACACCTCTTGTAAAGAAATACATCACCCAGTTTCTCATAACTTAATCAAAAGGTTAATAATGAAATGCAGTGCTTGATTTATTTAATTTATATTTCATTTCGTGAAGACATAAACAGTCTCATGATGTAATATAGCAAGTGAGGATCTATTTGTTAGCCATCTAATGATGTAAAATGGTAAATGATGATCTATTGGTTAGCAAACTAATTATGTAATGCGATAAGTTATGATTTCCAGTCACATCAAACATAATCGTTCTTTCAGCCATGGGGGTATTATAATGTATGGTCAATCCCACTATGCGTTGGTGAAAGAGTGGCCCAGTAGTTGGCTGTGGGTGGTAATGATTAGTCAGCTGACTTCCCTCTAGTCTTACTCTGCTAAATTAGGGACGGCTGGGGCAGTTAGCTTTCGTGTAGCTTTGTGCGGAATTAAAAACAAACCAAACCAAGTTATTATTTTTGTTAGCCATCTAATGATGTGATACAGCAAGATATGACCTATGAGGTTAAATATTTAATGAGGTAATGCAGCAAGTCATGATATATTAGTTAGTGTTAGGTTTTTGCGCATGTTTGGGCAAGATTCTATACTGTAGGTAGGTGTCTGTGACAGGTTGACGATAAATTACAACAATAATCCGACATGTACAAAATACACTTGTTTTATAAAGCATATTCAAAGCAAATGAAACATGTATATAAAACTGTTCGTTAATCACCAAAAGTTGTATCCAGACCTTTAAATAATTATATTTTCCGTCAAAATTCCACACAGGCTGGTTCGATTATTTCAGAACCCTATAGACATAATTCATTATTCTTCTCTACAATGTTATTCCAATACACTCTGTGATTACAAAACTTTAAAAATCGCTACTTTACACTCGTAACAGAAAAACTCAATAGCAAGTCTAAATCTATATCTCTCATTAACTTTTTTCACAAACATATTTAATTTTCCTTGGTCACGTACATATATTGCCCGAATGAAGTTTACAACTGTCTACAAACAAGGAGAGAATATGACGTCACGATAATCGCTAAACACAACGAGAAAAGCGTAGAAAGCTTCAGCAACAAAACATTAGTTAACAACCTCTGAACTACACAACAACTGATTCGTCAACAATTAGTACTTAAATTTGCTATAACTGTCGCTTTTAAAATTAACTTAATTTGACACTCGCGCTGAGTAAACAATATGAATATTAAAGATCATACTAAACACAAAATTCAAACATTCAAGCTTATCTAACGCTTAATCATTTAATGGCGTAATCATGAAGAGTTATGATCCACTAAAGAACAATTGATCATTATATTTAAAGCAAGATCATACAATACCAGGAAGATCAGGAACTACATGATAATTTAAGATTAAGATTTTCATTACACGATTAAGAAAACTGGGTACTACTGTGGATGTATTACTCAACGAAGGGATGGAAACCCCATATTCAAATCTTAGATGAGTCGAGGACATATTTCAGTGTCTATATACATATATATATTTATTTGTTCAAAACATTTAAGACCATATTTATAGAAAGCACATATTTGTTGTAACAAATATATGCTGGATATCTGAATACAAACAAGTGAAGGTAGCATCATAATATAGTATCTACATATGTATGTGCAATCCAGAGAAAATACAACAGAATGATGTATTTAAAGAAGGTACAACATCATGATGTAGTATCTAATTATATATGAATACACTCAGTAGAGGGTAGCATCATGATGTAGTATCTAATTATATATGAATACACTCAGTAGAGGGTAGCATCATGATGTCGTATCTACCGATATGTGAACAGAATATAGTGATGGTGACATCATCATATAGTGTCTACTTACATCGGAATACAACCTAGAGAAGATACAACTTTATGATGTAGTACCTACTGATACGTTATTACAATATAATTAATAAAGCATTATTATGTATTATCTACTGATATATAAAAACGATCTAGTGAATGTAGCATCGTGATGTGTATCTACTGCTATATGAATACAATCATGAAACGTTACAACACCATGATGTAGTACCTTCTGGTATATGAATACAGTCTAGAGAAGGTACAAGATCATGATGTATTATCTAGTGATTTATGAACAGAACCTAATTAAGGCAGCATCTTGACGTAGCATCTACTGGTATATTAAAACAATCTACTGAAAATATAAAAATATAATGTAGTATCTACTGGATATATGAATACAATTTAGAGAAGGTATAACATTGTGATGTACTATCTACTGATATATGAATACAAATCAAAGCAGGTAGTATCATGATGTAGTATCTACTGGTATGTTAGTACAATCTAGAGAAGTTACAACATCATCATGCAGTATGCATCGATATATTAATAAAATCTAGCAAAGGCAAGATTATGATACAATATCTACTGATTTAGGAATACAATGTATTGAAGGTAGCATCATCATGTAATATCTACTGATCTCTGAATAGAATCTACTGAAGGTAGCATCATTATTTAGTATATCCCTATACCTGAATACAACTTAGTGAAAATTGCATCATGATGTACTATCTACTGATATCTCAATACAATCTAGTGAAGGTAGCATCATGATGTTGTATCTACTGATATAAGAATACAATCTAGTGAAGGTAGAATCATGATGTAGTATCTACTAATATCTGAATTCAATCTAGTGAAGGTAGAGTCACGATAAAGTACCTACTGATATATAAATATATTCTAGAGAAGATAGTATCATGATGTAGTATCTTCTGAATATGAATACGATCTAGTAAAGGTAGCAACGTAATGTACTGTCTTCTAATATCTGAATACAATCTAAAGTAGGTAGAGCCATGGTGCTATATTCACTGATATATCAATACAATTTAAAGAAGGTAGCATAATGATGTGGTATCTACTAATATGTGAATACAATCTAGTGAACTTAGCATCGTAATGTAGTGTCTACTAATATATGAATACAATCTAGTGAAGGTATCATCATGATGTAGTGTCTACTAAAATATGAATACAATCTGGAAAAAGTACAACTTCATGATGTAGTGTCTTCTAATATATTTATACAGTCTAGTGACGGCAGCATCATAATGTAGTATCTCCTGATAGCTGAATACAATCTAGTGAACGTACCATCATGATGTATCATCTACTGATATGTAAATACAATTTAATAAAGTAAGCATCACGATGTAGTGTCTACTGATATCTGAATAAAATACAGAGTACGTAACATCATGATGTAGTATCTACTGATATATTAATACAATCCTCACAAGGTAGCATCATCATGTAGTATCTTCTTATAGATGAATACAATATAGTGAACGTAGCATCATGATATAGTATCTTCTTATGGATGAATACGATATAGTGAACGTAGCATCATAATATATTATGTACTGATATATGAAAACAACCTAGACAAGCTACAACATCACGATGTAGTATCTATTTATACATGAATACAATCTAGTAACGGAAAAACAATGATGGAGTATCTACTGAAATATATATAGAATCTAGTAAAGATGTGATATTTGCTGATATGTGAACACAATTTAAAGAAGGTAGCATCACGATGTAGTTAGTACCTACTGATGTATAAGAAAATCTATTGAAGGCAGCATGATGATGAAGTATCTACTGATATATGAATACAATATGGTAAAGGTAGCATCATGATGTAGTATCTTCTTATATATGAATAAAATGTAGTGAACGTTGCATCATCATATAGTATACATTGGTATATGAGTACAATCTGGAGTAGTAGCATCATCATGTCGTATATATTGATATATCAACACAATCTGTTCAATTTACAACATCAGAATATAGTATACTATATCTACTGATATTTGAATAAAATCTAGTAAAGGTACAACATCATGATGTAGTGTCTACTGAAATATGAATACTGTCTAGTGAACGTAGCATCATCATTTAATATCTTCTGATATATGAATACAATCTATTGAAGGTAGCATCTTCATTTTGTATCGACTGATATCTAAGTACAATTTTGTGAACGTAGCGTCATAATGTAGTATGTACTGACATATGAATAGAATCTACTGAAGGTAGCATCATGATGTAGTATCTACTGATATATGAATACAGTTAAGTGAATGTAGAACATTATGATTCAGTTAGTATCTAATGACATATGAATACAATCTAGAGAAGGAAGAACAATATTACATAGTATTATCTCTTATATGAATACAATTCGTGATGGTAGCATTATGATGTCGTACCTACTGATATGTGAGTACATTCTAGAGAAGGTAACATCATGATGTAGTATCTTCTTCAAAACGTATAATCTAGAGTAGGTGGTATCATGATTTACTATCTACTGATATATGAATACAATCTGGAGAAGGTAGCATCATGATGTAGTATCTACTGATATACAAGTACATTCTGGTGAATGTAACACCATGATGTATTATTTACTGATATATGAGTATATTGTAGTAAAGGTAACATCATGATGTAGTATCTACTGATATATGAATAGAATCTACTGAAGGTATCATTATGATGTAGTATTTACTGATACATGAATACCATCTAGAAAAGGTACAACATTATGATGTAGTATCTACTAATATCTGAATAGAATCTAATGAAGGTAACATCATAATGTAGTATGTACTGATAGCTGAATACAATCTAGTGAATGTTGCATCATGATGTAATACATACGTATATATGAATGCAATCTAGTGAAGATAGCATCATGTTGTAGTATCTACTGATATATGAATTGAATATACTGAAGGTAGCATCATGATGTATTATTTACTGATATATGAAAACCACCTAGAAAAGCTACAACATCATGATGTAGTATCTATTGATATCTAAATAGAATTGAATGAAGGTAACATCATAATATGGTATCTACGGATAGATGAATACAATCGAGACAAGGTATCACCATGATGTCGTATGTACTGATATGTGAATATGATCTACTGAAAGTACAACATCATCGTGTAGTATATACTGATATATGAATACAATCTAGTGAAAGTAGCATCATGATATAGTGTCTACTGATACATGAGTACCATTTAGAGAGGGTATAAAATCGCGATATAGTACCTACTGGCATGTTAATACAATCTAGTGAAAAAAAGCATGATGATGTCGTACCTTCTGATATGTGAGTACATTCTAGTGAAGGTAAAATCATGATGTAGTATCTTCTAATATATGAGTATACTCTAGTGAAGGTAACATCATGATGTAGTATCATCTGATATATGAGTATATTCTAGTGAAGGTAACATCATGATGTAGTATCTTCTGCTATATGAGTATATTCTAGTGAAGGTAACATCATGATGTAGTATCTTCTGATATATGAGTATATTCTAGTGAAGGTAACATCATGATGTAGTATCATCTGATATATGAGTATATTCCAGTGAAGGTAACATCATGATGTAGTATCATTTGATATATGAGTATATTCTAGTAAAGGTAACATCATGATGTAGTATCTACTGATATGTGAATACAATAAAAACGTTATCATTGAATATCTACATTGGAAGTTCGAAATACAAAGAACTTTCCAACTGAAGAGATATAAGGTTCGTTTTACTTACTTATATCACTGTGATAGTACACCACTAGTTACTGTATAAATATTCCGTTAAAGTTTCTCTTTTGAAGTATATTAGCATTTACAGGTGTTTTGACGTACTGCTAGAACATATAGGTAAATTAAGTTTGAAGAAATCGAATGTGTTTTTTAATGCACATCATATGCACGTGCTATCAGTGATGTAAAGACATCCGAATAAAGCCACATAATAAAATACAAACAGCCAAACGGAGCGGGTAATCTCGTTTTCATCAGCGCTTCAACAGAAGCACTCTAAGTAGAGGTTTTTAAAAGCTTGGGAGTTCACCATCCGAGAGATTCATCTTCTTAAGCCGACGAATTAATTCGTTTCATCATTTCTCAACGGGAGCCGTGTCCTAAATGTTTCATTCGACATCAACACACATGTCTAACAATGAATAGTTGGTTGTTCACATGTACTATTGTTACTTTGACATTCTTGAAAGAACTAGTTGAGAGTCAGGTGTCCCCATCCAATAGACGGGTCTAGTCTCTAGTGTCCACAGTGTAATACAAGACTGCAGATTAACTGGCAATCAGTGAATGGCTGAACGGACAGTTTAGTAGATATTGAGCTGTTGTAATCCTCTCAGCGACAAGATTCTGCTGCGAAGTAAGAACCATTTTATACTGCAAAGTGAATGTGATCTCACTGGCTTTACTTGTTCCACATTCAGTGGTTTTGTGCCGTAAATTGATTCGCTTGAATAAGAGACGTCCTATTGAGATCAGCCAGAGTTCTTGCTAGCAATAACAGAAGTATTCCACCTCTTCAAATAGCCTAATATGTAGCTTAGAAATAATATAATAATATACTCAGCGCTGGAAACGTACCTATCTATATGTCTGTCTACCAAACCACGTACTTCTGACTTTCAAGTCACGTTATTTCAGAGCTCAAATAGTTTAGCATGAAATGAAATAAAACTTGGAATTTTGCTACCTTCTTGTTTTTAACGCTGATTTAAAATTCTGAAACTGAGTCCACACGTAGCAGAATTTGTTTTGCGGTTATAGACTTAAGCTCGTAAAGTCAGACCGTAAGGTTATTGTTTCAGTTTGTCTTTGAAATTAAAACGGAAGGTTTAGAACCCCCGTCTTCTTCAGATGTGCTGAGAATGTCCAAGTTTTCTTATGTTTAGAAAAATCAAGGAGAGCGCAAAGTTAGGGCTACTCGCCACGCCAGCCACGCGAGAACGCGTTCTTATTAGCTCCGCTCGCACGCGTCGCCGCCAGCGCTGAAACGTTGGGATAATTAAATTAAGAATCCATTAGTAAGTCATCACGCGGTGTACTGTTACTGTTCACAAAGAAAGAATGGCTGTAACTCTGCGCATGCGCTAGAAGAGATGATAAAATTGAGAAATATTCAAGGTAGGCAAATTGTGTTACGAGTGTATTTTCGTATGTTATTTTGCTCAGGCAAAATGTTTATTAAGATCGACACAAATTTAGAAGTCAGCAAATTGTCACGAAAAAAGAAGCGTAGGTGAGCACTGAACGTAGGCGAGCACTGAACGCAGGTGAGCACTGAACGTAGGTGAGCACTAAACGTAGGTGATCACTGAACGCAGGTGATCACTGAACGCAGGTAAGCATTGAACGCAGGTGAGCAATGAACGTAGGTGAGCACTGCTTTCATATCCTAATAATTAAAACTGAATCACCATTCCTCTTTATTGATTAACATTACAAACATGGACCTGATGACGCGTGAGGGAAAATAAGGTTCCAGGAAGAATACATTATTAAAACTGTGTCTCTACATTGCCAAACTTAACACCACGTGAGGAACATGTCCGATGTTGAGAGGCCCGGCATGGCCAAGCGTGTTATGGCGTGGGACTCGTAATCTGAAGTTCGCGGGTTCGCATCTCCGTCGCGCCAAACATGCTCGCCCTTTCAGCCTTGGGGGCGTTATAATGTGACGGTCAATCCCACTATTCGTTGGTAAAAGAGTAGCCCAAGAGTTGGCGGTGGGTGGTGATGACTAGCTGCCTTCCCTCTAGTCTTACACTGCTAAATTAGGGACGGCTAGCACAGATAGCCCTCGAGTAGCTTTGTGCGAAATTCAAAACAAACAAACTGATGTCAAGCTAACACTCAGCGAATAAGATGTTCTTTATGGTTCTTCTATAGGTAAACTTTCAAAATTGATGTAAAATAAGGTGTTCAGTAAAAACAACACCAAATGTTAAAGTGAAATATCACTTTTATGTCTACGAATTTACAACGTTAAAATAAGGATTTCGATTCTCCTCGGTGGGCTCAGCAGATAGCCCGATATGGCTTTGCTATAAGAATACACACACACACACACACACTTTTATATAGACATAACAGAAACACGGAATAGATCTCCGCGCTCTGACATTTCTTCCATTGTGTTACATATTTGCCTCCTTATGTGGCGGCCCGACAATGGCCAGGTGGTTAAGGCGCTCGATTCGTAATCCGAGGGTCGTCGCAGGTTTGAATCCTCGTCACACCAAACATGTCCGCCATTTCAGCTGTGGAGGCTTTATATTGTTACGGTCAATCCCACTATTCGTTGGTAAAGAGTAGCCTAAGAGTTGGTGGTGTGTGGTGATGACTAGCTGCCTTCCTTCTGGTCTTACACTACTAAATTAGGGACGGGTAGCACAGATAGCCCTCGTGTAGCTTTGCGCGAAATTCAAAACAAACCAATCCTTATGTGACTCATGTGAGTAAAAACTAGGGAAAAAAAAACCAACGTAACCCTACTCTTTTCTTTACTCTAACGTAATTAATATTGAGCAGTGTTACTGTATTAATTATTCTTTCCGTTCACAGGGTTCTCTCCCGATCACGGAAGTTATGGTAGTAATGAAGAACTAATCAGTATGAACAAAAAGAAGAAGAAAAAACGAAGACACAGGTAAGTCATTAAGGGGTTTGTAGACAGTTAACGACAAGTGATTATTTTAAAATGTATGTGCATAAGTGAACTACACTCACCACGTTTTGACAGTCCTTATCAAGTCATCACTACCGTTTCATCACAAATGTAACAACAGTGTATTAAATAGTCTGTATGTTAATTTGTCTCTATACTAACTTATCAGTGTGTTCACTTGTGTATATGTTAATTTGTCTATGTGTGAAGTCATCTGGGTGATCATTTCTCTATATATTCTATTACTTGTATTTTCACTTATGTGTATTCACTTGTCTGTAAATTCTATTACCTGTATTTTCATTTATCTGTGTTCATTTGTCTGTATGTTCTATTCCCTGTATTTTCGCTATCTGTGTTTCTTGTATGTATTTTCTATTACCTGCATTTTCACTTATCTGTATGTTCTGTTTTCTGTATTTTCACTTGTCTGTGTTTCTTGTCTGTATGTTCTATTACCTGTTTTTCCACTTATCTGTGTTTCTTGTCTGTATGTTCTATTCCCTGTATTTTCACTTTTCTGTGTTCACTTGTCTGTATCTTCTGTTACATATATTTTCACTTCTTGTGTTTCTTGTCTGTATGTTCTATTCCCTCTATTTTCACTTCTTGTGTTTCTTGTCTGTATCTTTTGTTACCTATATTTTCACTTCTTGTGTTTCTTGTCTGTATCTTCTATTCCCTATATTTTCACTTAGCTGTATGTTCTATTCCCTATATTTCCACTTCTCTGTGTTCACTTCTTTATACAACGTCAGTAAAATACCAAAGTTCAAACCACCGATACTTTGTTCTTACCTTCAGGTACTTTCTTATGTAAGCAACATTATCGTTCAATGGGTTTGTAAGATTTGAATTTATAAAGAAAAACCTCCTTTGTATCTCTTTATCATCTAACTGCTATCATTCAAGAAATACCTCTCTTAAACATATCTTTTTTTTTCAGTCTGTTTATTGATCAGCGGTAAACAATGAGCTATCTTCGCTCTGCCCACCATGACTATCGAATTCTGAAATTTACTGTAATAATTTCGAATGGTTTCGCTGAGCCACTGGGGATCATCTGTTTGTAGAATGTGAGGAGTTCCTAGAAGATCCCCACGGAACGACGTAGCACCATTTTTCCATAAGTGGAAACGTGAGAACATGGATCATTAAAGAATCTAAGATTTTGACCACACTTGACTTTACAACAGAGAGATGTATCGATGACGTATTGATGATGCGTCCACTCTATTAATTAACAGTTTGATGGCAAGTTTAAAATAGCCTCCACGTTCACTTCTGTTGGCGCGTTACTTGTAAACTCGCGTTATCAGGTGTTTGTTTCCTCGCGAACTAATCGTTTCCACGTGCATTGTCGTGTTACGTCTTTAGGACAGAAATTAACGATTTCTAGTGGGCAGACCAGTTCCATTTACTAAACACATTACACGAATTCAATCAGACCTTCCCAAATATTTGCTAAGTCTCATTCTGTCGTCTTATTCTCGATAAAATATTACTTCTCTTTCCAAGACCAACGTGTATGACGTCACGCGAGACGAAGGACAGGCTTTGACGGCGTGAAATGTACAGACAGCTACTGCGAATTTAATAATACACAACGAGAGAGAGAAATTCTATATTAGTAAAATACTTATTGAAATTATTAATCCTAGAACCCTTTAGCCGATGTACAAAACGTTTACAGCCATTCATACAGAAATCAATCAATCTCGAACAAATCTTGATGTGGTGTGTGGCACGTTCAGGCCTAATTGACGGGTTCTCCAATTCACTATTATTATACAACGTTCTCACTGTTGTTCTTGTAGAATACATTAGAGGCTTTGTTTAGGGTAGTAATACACGGGCGTATCCTCTCTCTTCCATTCGCTGACAGCGTTTCCAATTACCTCAAAAGCTCTTAAGTATATGAGTTTATTTCTCGTCTAATGATCCACCATAATACTTGCTATAGATTCTCTCATTAAAAGTTAACTATCAGAAACCCAAGCTCATGTAAAAATCAATGTCTCTTCTTTGTGTATTCATATATTTTACGCGGTAGCAATTTATGGAAACGATCAAAATACGTATTTTCGGTTACTTCCTTCTTTTTTTTTTTTAGCGGAACAATAAAACCTTCCGTTCGTTTTCACCCTCGTGAGCGTTGGGTATTAGAACGCTAAAATTTAGGATTCTATCCCTGCGGCTGATACTGCGCTGATAGTATATAGTGCATCATAACGCTTAAACCAGAACAAACTTACATGTATACAGATATATATGACAAGTATCTTCGTTAAAACAATTCTGGCATGGCCCGGTGGTTGAGTCGCACGACTAGCAATCTTTGATTCACGGGTGTCAAATCCCGTCAACGAATATGCTCGCCGATTCAGCCGTGGGGGTGTTACAATGTAATGGTCTATCTCGTTATTTGTTGGCAAAAGAGCAGTCCGAGTGATGGCGGTCGATGGTTTTGACTGTGTGCCTATCCTCGAGACTATCACTTTGAAACTAGGGACAGCTGGCGCAGATAGGCCTAACATCTAACTGCAATGTTCCCATAATACCATACCAGTTTTTACTTTCGACCCTAAGACTTGTGTCTGGCAACGGTCAGTTGCAAACTCTCTATATTAACCTGAAGATGACCTAAGCAGGTCGAAACATTGTTCTCTGCTTTATTAGAAAAAGTGTTAACACCAATATGAGCCGTTCTGAGATACGTTTTTACTTCAAATGGGTTTCTCATCTTCAAGAAAGACATCTCTCGAGTTGTTTGGAATAAACTACGAAACAAACAATGTTTTATTGTTCATCGTTTGATTGAAGTTATATTAAGTTTCAACAGTGCTTTATTAAACAAGTCATGTGCAACTGAAATAAAAGTTTAACGGAAATAAAAGAGTTCGAAATTTACTCTGAAAATGACGAAACTAAGACGTGACAATGTAAACAAAACAAATCGAAAGGCATTACGTATCACAGAAGAACAGCACGCATCTTTGATCGACTGCTAATTATATATAATTATATGAAATATATTTACCATAATTTCATGTAGTTTTTGTTTTGTTGTAATTTGCTTATTTCGAACACAAACTACACAGTGGGTTATCTATGTTGTCTCCACCACGAGTATCGAAAACCGATTTTTGGAATTGAAAACCTGCATACTTACCAGGTGAAGAGAAGGGATGGGTTTGTTTGGTTTGTTTTGAATTTCGCGCAAAGTTGCACGAGGACTATCTGCGCTGGGCGTCTCTAATTTTGCAGTGTAAGACTAGAGGGAAGGCAGGTAGTCATCATCACCCACCGCCAACTCTTGGGCTAGTCTTTTACCAACAAATAGTGGGATTGACCGTCACGTTATAACGTCTCCACGACTAAAAGGGCGAGCATGTTTGGTGTAACGGGGAGTTGAACACGCAACCTTCAGATTACGAGTCGAGTGCCTTATCCACCTGGCCATGAGGGTATGGGGGTATTCTTGCAATGAGAAACCTTGGAATATCAAAAGCGCATTTATCTATAACATACATAGTGGGTTGTAATGAATTTTATTCTTGTTCTGAATAAACTTTAGACACTCTTGATGTCCCTAGTGGCTCACACCACTAAAATCCAGGTTTAATACTGTTGGTAGGCGCAACACAATTAGCCCACTGTGTTTTATTTGTTTTTATTAATTTCGCGCAAAGCTACGCGGGGGCTATCTGTTCTAGCCTTTCCTAATTTAGCAGTGTAAGACAAGAAGAGAGGCAGGTAGTCATCACCAGCCACCGCAAACCCTTGGGCTACCCTTTTACCATTGAATAGTGGAATTGATTTTCACCTTATAACGCCTTCACGACTAAAAGGGCGAGTATGTTTGATGGGAAGGGGATTCGAACCCTCGATTCTTAGATTGCTAGTCGAGAGCTCTAACGATCTGGCCATGTCGAGCCAGCCCATTGAGTGGCTTTGCGCTTAACAACGAAGAAATAAAAGGACACTTGTGTGAATGCGGTGTACAAGAAGATATGTCTTCTCAAAATTGTACTCAGTTCAGGAATACTGAAATTACCGACGTTTCGGCTGCATACTGTCGTGATGGAGTTACGCTACGGCTTCAACTAGCAAAGCTGGCTTAGTGCTTAAAGTTAGGCTTAGGTACGACACTCAACTATGTAGTTTACAACACCACTTCACTGAGATGTATTGTTGTATCGGTTTACATCGTACAAAATATTCTGTCACACATTCTTGTGTTTTAATGAAGGCCGAAACAAGATACAATCCTCAAGCAAGAAAAGACGATAATAAGTTCATGGTGTGAGATTCAAAAATATATATCGATAAATAAGGTACAATGTAGTTAAACCAACGGTATACAATATGTCAGATAAATAAGGTACAATGTAGTCTTAAGTTAAACCAATTGTATGCAACGTATCATTTTCTATGTAGGACAATATTTACGAGCTATCAACTGGAAGAGTTGGAAAAAGCATTCAAAGAAGCACATTATCCGGACGTGTACGCTAGAGAAATGTTATCCTTGAAAACTGACTTACCAGAAGATCGGATACAGGTGAGGTGATAAATTAAAAAAAAAATTCTTCCACGAAACACCAAACGTGATTATTTTTATAGTGCGTGTTACGAGTCACAAATCACTGATGGCTGTTCCAGGCACACCTTCCAGACAAAATATTAAAAGTGAAATAAATAATAAATTGAATTCTACAGTTTTATTTGAATTGAATATCTTTATTAGTTGAATTGTTATAAAGAAAATATTGGAAGTCTTTGTTGAGCGATGTTACTAGAATTAGAAACATTTTGATTCGAATAAGATAAAATGACAACCCTCGTTCGAATGCGACAAACATTAACTATTTCCACTCTGAGATTGTGAGAAATATGAATAAACTTTGCAAGTTTAATAAAATACTGTTACATTAAGAATTACACTCACTTCTTTGGGTCAGTATAAGTATTGTAACAATAAAAAAACGAAAATTTCTCTTTTAATTTCATTTCAGAATAAATGTTGAAAATATATTAATTTATACGAAACCTGCCCTCTATTGTTTGTTACATGAATTTATTTTATCCTGAAATATTTATTATTATTTGCAGTTTATTTGTGCACCACTTGACTAAAGTGTGTTGAGAACTCAGTTGAGTACCACTTGAGTAGAGTGTGTTGAGAACTCAGTTGTGTACCACTTGAGTAGAATGTGTTGAGAAATCAGTTGTGCACCACTTGAGTAAAGTGTGTTGAGAACTAAGTTGTGTACCACTTGAGTAGAGTGTGTTGAGAACTCAGTTGTGTACCACTTGAGTAAAGTGTGTTGAGAACTCAGTTGTGTACCACTTGAGTAAAGTGTGTTGAGAACTCAGTTGTGCACCACTTGAGTAAAGTGTGTTGAGAACTCAGCTGTGTACCACTTGAGTAGTGTGTTGAGAACTCAGTTGTGTACCACTTGAGTAAAGTGTGTTGAGAACTCAGTTGTGTACCACTTGAGTAGTGTGTTGAGAACTCAGCTGTGTACCACTTGAGTAGTGTGTTGAGAACTCAGTTGTACACCACTTGAGTAAAGTGTGTTGAGAACTAAGTTGTGTACCACGTGAGTAGAGTGTGTTGAGAACTCAGTTGTGCACCACTTGAGTAGAGAGTGTTGAGAACTCAGTTGTGCACCACTTGAGTAGTGTTTGTTGAGAACTCAGTTGTGTACCACTTGAGTAGAATGTGTTGAGAACTCAGTTGTGCACCACTTGAGTAAAGTGTGTTGAGAACTAAGTTGTGTACCACGTGAGTAGAGTGTGTTGAGAACTCAGTTGTGTACGACTTGAGCAAAGTGTGTTGAGAACTAAGTTGTGTACCACTTGAGTAGAGTGTGTTGAGAACTCAGCTGTGTACCACTTGAGTAAAGTGTGTTGAGAACTCAGTTGTGTACCACTTGAGTAGAGTGTGTTGAGAAATCAGTTGTGCACCACTTGAGTAAAGTGTGTTGAGAACTCAGTTGTGCACCACTTGACTAAAGTGTGTTGAGAACTCAGTTGAGTACCACTTGAGTAGTGTTTGTTGAGAACTCAGTTGTGTACCACTTGAGTAGAATGTGTTGAGAACTAAGTTGTGTACCACGTGAGTAGAGTGTGTTGAGAACTCAGTTGTGTACGACTTGAGCAAAGTGTGTTGAGAACTAAGTTGTGTACCACTTGAGTAGAGTGTGTTGAGAACTCAGCTGTGTACCACTTGAGTAAAGTGTGTTGAGAACTCAGTTGTGTACCACTTGAGTAGAGTGTGTTGAGAAATCAGTTGTGTACCACTTGAGTAGAGAGTGTTGAGAACTCAGTTGTGCACCACTTGAGTAGAGAGTGTTGAGAACTCAGTTGTGCACCACTTGAGTAGTGTTTGTTGAGAACTCAGTTGTGTACCACTTGAGTAGAATGTGTTGAGAACTCAGTTGTGTACCACTTGAGTAAAGTGTGTTGAGAACTAAGTTGTGTACCACGTGAGTAGAGTGTGTTGAGAACTCAGTTGTGTACGACTTGAGCAAAGTGTGTTGAGAACTCAGTTGTGTACCACTTGAGTAGTGTGTTGAGAACTCAGTTGTGTACAACTTGAGTAGAATGTGTTGAGATCTCAATTGTGTACCACTTGAGTAAAGTGTGCTGAGAACTCAGTTGTGTACCACTTGAGTAAAGTGTGTTGAGAACTCAGTTGTGTACCACTTGAGTAGAGTGTGTTGAGAAATCAGTTGTGCACCACTTGAGTAAAGTGTGTTGGGAACTCAGTTGGGTAACACTTGAGTAGAGTGTGTTGAGAACTCAGCTGTGTACCACTTGAGTAAAGTGTGTTGAGAACTCAGTTGTGTACCACTTGAGTAGTGTGTTGAGAACTCAGCTGTGTACCACTTAAGTAGTGTGTTGAGAACTCAGTTGTGTACCACTCGAGTAAAGTGTCTTAAGAACTCAGCTGAGTACCACTTGAGTAGTGTTTGTTGAGAACTCAGTTGTGTACCACTTGAGTAGAGTGTGTTGAGAACTCAGTTGTGTACCACTTGAGTAGTGTGTTGAGAACTCAGTTGTGTACAACTTGAGTAGAATGTGTTGAGATCTCAGTTGTGTACCACTTGAGTAAAGTGTGCTGAGAACTCAGTTGTGTACCACTTGAGTAAAGTGTGTTGAGAACTCAGTTGTGTACCACTTGAGTAGAGTGTGTTGAGAAATCAGTTGTGCACCACTTGAGTAAAGTGTGTTGGGAACTCAGTTGGGTAACACTTGAGTAGAGTGTGTTGAGAACTCAGCTGTGTACCACTTGAGTAAAGTGTGTTGAGAACTCAGTTGTGTACCACTTGAGTAAAGTGTGTTGAGAACTAAGTTGTGTACCACTTGAGTAATGTTTGTTGAGAACTCAGTTGTGTACCACTTGAGTAAAGTGTGTTGAGAACTCAGTTGTGTACCACTTGAGTAGTGTGTTGAGAACTCAGCTGTGTACCACTTAAGTAGTGTGTTGAGAACTCAGTTGTGTACCACTCGAGTAAAGTGTCTTGAGAACTCAGTTGAGTACCACTTGAGTAGTGTTTGTTGAGAACTCAGTTGTGTACCACTTGAGTAGAATGTGTTGAGAACTCAGTTGTGTACCACTTGAGTAAAGTGTGTTGAGAACTCAGTTGTGTACCACTTGAGTAGAGTGTGTTGAGAACTCAGCTGTGCACCACTTGAGTAAAGTGTGTTGAGGACTCAGTTGTGTACCACTTGAGTAAAGTGTGTTGAGAACTCAGTTGTGTACCACTTGAGTAAAGTGTGTTGAGAACTCAGTTGGGTAACACTTGAGTAAAGTGTGTTGAGAACTCAGTTGTGTACCACTTGAGTAGAGTGTGTTGAGAACTCAGTTGTGTACCACTTGAGTAGTGTGTTGAAAACTCAGTTGTGTACAACTTGAGTAGAATGTGTTGAGAACTCAGTTGTGTACCACTTGAGTAAAGTGTGTTGAGAACTCAGTTGTGTACCACTTGAGTAGAGTGTGTTGAGAACTCAGCTGTGCACCACTTGAGTAAAGTGTGTTGAGGACTCAGTTGTGTACCACTTGAGTAAAGTGTGTTGAGAACTCAGTTGTGCACCACTTGAGTAAAGTGTGTTGAGAACTCAGTTGGGTAACACTTGAGTAAAGTGTGTTGAGAACTCAGTTGTGTACCACTTGAGTAAAGTGTGTTGAGAACTCAGTTGTGTACCACTTGAGTAGAGTGTGATGAGAACTCAGTTGTGTACCACTTGAGTAAAGTGTGTTGAGAACTCAGTTGTGCACCACTTGAGTAAAGTGTGTTGAGAACTAAGTTGTGTACCACTTGAGTAGAGTGTGTTGAGAACTCAGTTGTGTACCACTTGAGTAAAGTGTGTTGAGAACTCAGTTGTGTACCACTTGAGTAGAGTGTGTTGAGAAATCAGTTGTGCACCACTTGAGTAAAGTGTGTTGAGAACTCAGTTGTGCACCACTTGACTAAAGTGTGTTGAGAACTCAGTTGAGTACCACTTGAGTAGTGTTTGTTGAGAACTCAGTTGTGTACCACTTGAGTAGAATGTGTTGAGAACTAAGTTGTGTACCACGTGAGTAGAGTGTGTTGAGAACTCAGTTGTGTACGACTTGAGCAAAGTGTGTTGAGAACTAAGTTGTGTACCACTTGAGTAGAGTGTGTTGAGAACTCAGCTGTGTACCACTTGAGTAAAGTGTGTTGAGAACTCAGTTGTGTACCACTTGAGTAGAGTGTGTTGAGAAATCAGTTGTGTACCACTTGAGTAGAGAGTGTTGAGAACTCAGTTGTGCACCACTTGAGTAGAGAGTGTTGAGAACTCAGTTGTGCACCACTTGAGTAGTGTTTGTTGAGAACTCAGTTGTGTACCACTTGAGTAGAATGTGTTGAGAACTCAGTTGTGTACCACTTGAGTAAAGTGTGTTGAGAACTAAGTTGTGTACCACGTGAGTAGAGTGTGTTGAGAACTCAGTTGTGTACGACTTGAGCAAAGTGTGTTGAGAACTCAGTTGTGTACCACTTGAGTAGTGTGTTGAGAACTCAGTTGTGTACAACTTGAGTAGAATGTGTTGAGATCTCAATTGTGTACCACTTGAGTAAAGTGTGCTGAGAACTCAGTTGTGTACCACTTGAGTAAAGTGTGTTGAGAACTCAGTTGTGTACCACTTGAGTAGTGTGTTGAGAACTCAGCTGTGTACCACTTGAGTAGTGTGTTGAGAACTCAGTTGTACACCACTTGAGTAAAGTGTGTTGAGAACTAAGTTGTGTACCACGTGAGTAGAGTGTGTTGAGAACTCAGTTGTGCACCACTTGAGTAGAGAGTGTTGAGAACTCAGTTGTGCACCACTTGAGTAGTGTTTGTTGAGAACTCAGTTGTGTACCACTTGAGTAGAATGTGTTGAGAACTCAGTTGTGCACCACTTGAGTAAAGTGTGTTGAGAACTAAGTTGTGTACCACGTGAGTAGAGTGTGTTGAGAACTCAGTTGTGTACGACTTGAGCAAAGTGTGTTGAGAACTAAGTTGTGTACCACTTGAGTAGAGTGTGTTGAGAACTCAGCTGTGTACCACTTGAGTAAAGTGTGTTGAGAACTCAGTTGTGTACCACTTGAGTAGAGTGTGTTGAGAAATCAGTTGTGCACCACTTGAGTAAAGTGTGTTGAGAACTCAGTTGTGCACCACTTGACTAAAGTGTGTTGAGAACTCAGTTGAGTACCACTTGAGTAGTGTTTGTTGAGAACTCAGTTGTGTACCACTTGAGTAGAATGTGTTGAGAACTAAGTTGTGTACCACGTGAGTAGAGTGTGTTGAGAACTCAGTTGTGTACGACTTGAGCAAAGTGTGTTGAGAACTAAGTTGTGTACCACTTGAGTAGAGTGTGTTGAGAACTCAGCTGTGTACCACTTGAGTAAAGTGTGTTGAGAACTCAGTTGTGTACCACTTGAGTAGAGTGTGTTGAGAAATCAGTTGTGTACCACTTGAGTAGAGAGTGTTGAGAACTCAGTTGTGCACCACTTGAGTAGTGTTTGTTGAGAACTCAGTTGTGTACCACTTGAGTAGAATGTGTTGAGAACTCAGTTGTGTACCACTTGAGTAAAGTGTGTTGAGAACTAAGTTGTGTACCACGTGAGTAGAGTGTGTTGAGAACTCAGTTGTGTACGACTTGAGCAAAGTGTGTTGAGAACTCAGTTGTGTACCACTTGAGTAGTGTGTTGAGAACTCAGTTGTGTACAACTTGAGTAGAATGTGTTGAGATCTCAATTGTGTACCACTTGAGTAAAGTGTGCTGAGAACTCAGTTGTGTACCACTTGAGTAAAGTGTGTTGAGAACTCAGTTGTGTACCACTTGAGTAGAGTGTGTTGAGAAATCAGTTGTGCACCACTTGAGTAAAGTGTGTTGGGAACTCAGTTGGGTAACACTTGAGTAGAGTGTGTTGAGAACTCAGCTGTGTACCACTTGAGTAAAGTGTGTTGAGAACTCAGTTGTGTACCACTTGAGTAGTGTGTTGAGAACTCAGCTGTGTACCACTTAAGTAGTGTGTTGAGAACTCAGTTGTGTACCACTCGAGTAAAGTGTCTTAAGAACTCAGCTGAGTACCACTTGAGTAGTGTTTGTTGAGAACTCAGTTGTGTACCACTTGAGTAGAGTGTGTTGAGAACTCAGTTGTGTACCACTTGAGTAGTGTGTTGAGAACTCAGTTGTGTACAACTTGAGTAGAATGTGTTGAGATCTCAGTTGTGTACCACTTGAGTAAAGTGTGCTGAGAACTCAGTTGTGTACCACTTGAGTAAAGTGTGTTGAGAACTCAGTTGTGTACCACTTGAGTAGAGTGTGTTGAGAAATCAGTTGTGCACCACTTGAGTAAAGTGTGTTGGGAACTCAGTTGGGTAACACTTGAGTAGAGTGTGTTGAGAACTCAGCTGTGTACCACTTGAGTAAAGTGTGTTGAGAACTCAGTTGTGTACCACTTGAGTAAAGTGTGTTGAGAACTAAGTTGTGTACCACTTGAGTAATGTTTGTTGAGAACTCAGTTGTGTACCACTTGAGTAAAGTGTGTTGAGAACTCAGTTGTGTACCACTTGAGTAGTGTGTTGAGAACTCAGCTGTGTACCACTTAAGTAGTGTGTTGAGAACTCAGTTGTGTACCACTCGAGTAAAGTGTCTTGAGAACTCAGTTGAGTACCACTTGAGTAGTGTTTGTTGAGAACTCAGTTGTGTACCACTTGAGTAGAATGTGTTGAGAACTCAGTTGTGTACCACTTGAGTAAAGTGTGTTGAGAACTCAGTTGTGTACCACTTGAGTAGAGTGTGTTGAGAACTCAGCTGTGCACCACTTGAGTAAAGTGTGTTGAGGACTCAGTTGTGTACCACTTGAGTAAAGTGTGTTGAGAACTCAGTTGTGTACCACTTGAGTAAAGTGTGTTGAGAACTCAGTTGGGTAACACTTGAGTAAAGTGTGTTGAGAACTCAGTTGTGTACCACTTGAGTAGAGTGTGTTGAGAACTCAGTTGTGTACCACTTGAGTAGTGTGTTGAAAACTCAGTTGTGTACAACTTGAGTAGAATGTGTTGAGAACTCAGTTGTGTACCACTTGAGTAAAGTGTGTTGAGAACTCAGTTGTGTACCACTTGAGTAGAGTGTGTTGAGAACTCAGCTGTGCACCACTTGAGTAAAGTGTGTTGAGGACTCAGTTGTGTACCACTTGAGTAAAGTGTGTTGAGAACTCAGTTGTGCACCACTTGAGTAAAGTGTGTTGAGAACTCAGTTGGGTAACACTTGAGTAAAGTGTGTTGAGAACTCAGTTGTGTACCACTTGAGTAGTGTGTTGAGAACTCAGCTGTGTACCACTTGAGTAGTGTGTTGAGAACTCAGTTGTACACCACTTGAGTAAAGTGTGTTGAGAACTAAGTTGTGTACCACGTGAGTAGAGTGTGTTGAGAACTCAGTTGTGCACCACTTGAGTAGAGAGTGTTGAGAACTCAGTTGTGCACCACTTGAGTAGTGTTTGTTGAGAACTCAGTTGTGTACCACTTGAGTAGAATGTGTTGAGAACTCAGTTGTGCACCACTTGAGTAAAGTGTGTTGAGAACTAAGTTGTGTACCACGTGAGTAGAGTGTGTTGAGAACTCAGTTGTGTACGACTTGAGCAAAGTGTGTTGAGAACTAAGTTGTGTACCACTTGAGTAGAGTGTGTTGAGAACTCAGCTGTGTACCACTTGAGTAAAGTGTGTTGAGAACTCAGTTGTGTACCACTTGAGTAGAGTGTGTTGAGAAATCAGTTGTGCACCACTTGAGTAAAGTGTGTTGAGAACTCAGTTGTGCACCACTTGACTAAAGTGTGTTGAGAACTCAGTTGAGTACCACTTGAGTAGTGTTTGTTGAGAACTCAGTTGTGTACCACTTGAGTAGAATGTGTTGAGAACTAAGTTGTGTACCACGTGAGTAGAGTGTGTTGAGAACTCAGTTGTGTACGACTTGAGCAAAGTGTGTTGAGAACTAAGTTGTGTACCACTTGAGTAGAGTGTGTTGAGAACTCAGCTGTGTACCACTTGAGTAAAGTGTGTTGAGAACTCAGTTGTGTACCACTTGAGTAGAGTGTGTTGAGAAATCAGTTGTGTACCACTTGAGTAGAGAGTGTTGAGAACTCAGTTGTGCACCACTTGAGTAGAGAGTGTTGAGAACTCAGTTGTGCACCACTTGAGTAGTGTTTGTTGAGAACTCAGTTGTGTACCACTTGAGTAGAATGTGTTGAGAACTCAGTTGTGTACCACTTGAGTAAAGTGTGTTGAGAACTAAGTTGTGTACCACGTGAGTAGAGTGTGTTGAGAACTCAGTTGTGTACGACTTGAGCAAAGTGTGTTGAGAACTCAGTTGTGTACCACTTGAGTAGTGTGTTGAGAACTCAGTTGTGTACAACTTGAGTAGAATGTGTTGAGATCTCAATTGTGTACCACTTGAGTAAAGTGTGCTGAGAACTCAGTTGTGTACCACTTGAGTAAAGTGTGTTGAGAACTCAGTTGTGTACCACTTGAGTAGAGTGTGTTGAGAAATCAGTTGTGCACCACTTGAGTAAAGTGTGTTGGGAACTCAGTTGGGTAACACTTGAGTAGAGTGTGTTGAGAACTCAGCTGTGTACCACTTGAGTAAAGTGTGTTGAGAACTCAGTTGTGTACCACTTGAGTAGTGTGTTGAGAACTCAGCTGTGTACCACTTAAGTAGTGTGTTGAGAACTCAGTTGTGTACCACTCGAGTAAAGTGTCTTAAGAACTCAGCTGAGTACCACTTGAGTAGTGTTTGTTGAGAACTCAGTTGTGTACCACTTGAGTAGAGTGTGTTGAGAACTCAGTTGTGTACCACTTGAGTAGTGTGTTGAGAACTCAGTTGTGTACAACTTGAGTAGAATGTGTTGAGATCTCAGTTGTGTACCACTTGAGTAAAGTGTGCTGAGAACTCAGTTGTGTACCACTTGAGTAAAGTGTGTTGAGAACTCAGTTGTGTACCACTTGAGTAGAGTGTGTTGAGAAATCAGTTGTGCACCACTTGAGTAAAGTGTGTTGGGAACTCAGTTGGGTAACACTTGAGTAGAGTGTGTTGAGAACTCAGCTGTGTACCACTTGAGTAAAGTGTGTTGAGAACTCAGTTGTGTACCACTTGAGTAAAGTGTGTTGAGAACTAAGTTGTGTACCACTTGAGTAATGTTTGTTGAGAACTCAGTTGTGTACCACTTGAGTAAAGTGTGTTGAGAACTCAGTTGTGTACCACTTGAGTAGTGTGTTGAGAACTCAGCTGTGTACCACTTAAGTAGTGTGTTGAGAACTCAGTTGTGTACCACTCGAGTAAAGTGTCTTGAGAACTCAGTTGAGTACCACTTGAGTAGTGTTTGTTGAGAACTCAGTTGTGTACCACTTGAGTAGAATGTGTTGAGAACTCAGTTGTGTACCACTTGAGTAAAGTGTGTTGAGAACTCAGTTGTGTACCACTTGAGTAGAGTGTGTTGAGAACTCAGCTGTGCACCACTTGAGTAAAGTGTGTTGAGGACTCAGTTGTGTACCACTTGAGTAAAGTGTGTTGAGAACTCAGTTGTGTACCACTTGAGTAAAGTGTGTTGAGAACTCAGTTGGGTAACACTTGAGTAAAGTGTGTTGAGAACTCAGTTGTGTACCACTTGAGTAGAGTGTGTTGAGAACTCAGTTGTGTACCACTTGAGTAGTGTGTTGAAAACTCAGTTGTGTACAACTTGAGTAGAATGTGTTGAGAACTCAGTTGTGTACCACTTGAGTAAAGTGTGTTGAGAACTCAGTTGTGTACCACTTGAGTAGAGTGTGTTGAGAACTCAGCTGTGCACCACTTGAGTAAAGTGTGTTGAGGACTCAGTTGTGTACCACTTGAGTAAAGTGTGTTGAGAACTCAGTTGTGCACCACTTGAGTAAAGTGTGTTGAGAACTCAGTTGGGTAACACTTGAGTAAAGTGTGTTGAGAACTCAGTTGTGTACCACTTGAGTAAAGTGTGTTGAGAACTCAGTTGTGTACCACTTGAGTAGAGTGTGATGAGAACTCAGTTGTGTACCACTTGAGTAAAGTGTGTTGAGAACTCAGTTGTGCACCACTTGAGTAAAGTGTGTTGAGAACTAAGTTGTGTACCACTTGAGTAGAGTGTGTTGAGAACTCAGTTGTGTACCACTTGAGTAAAGTGTGTTGAGAACTCAGTTGTGTACCACTTGAGTAGAGTGTGTTGAGAAATCAGTTGTGCACCACTTGAGTAAAGTGTGTTGAGAACTCAGTTGTGCACCACTTGACTAAAGTGTGTTGAGAACTCAGTTGAGTACCACTTGAGTAGTGTTTGTTGAGAACTCAGTTGTGTACCACTTGAGTAGAATGTGTTGAGAACTAAGTTGTGTACCACGTGAGTAGAGTGTGTTGAGAACTCAGTTGTGTACGACTTGAGCAAAGTGTGTTGAGAACTAAGTTGTGTACCACTTGAGTAGAGTGTGTTGAGAACTCAGCTGTGTACCACTTGAGTAAAGTGTGTTGAGAACTCAGTTGTGTACCACTTGAGTAGAGTGTGTTGAGAAATCAGTTGTGTACCACTTGAGTAGAGAGTGTTGAGAACTCAGTTGTGCACCACTTGAGTAGAGAGTGTTGAGAACTCAGTTGTGCACCACTTGAGTAGTGTTTGTTGAGAACTCAGTTGTGTACCACTTGAGTAGAATGTGTTGAGAACTCAGTTGTGTACCACTTGAGTAAAGTGTGTTGAGAACTAAGTTGTGTACCACGTGAGTAGAGTGTGTTGAGAACTCAGTTGTGTACGACTTGAGCAAAGTGTGTTGAGAACTCAGTTGTGTACCACTTGAGTAGTGTGTTGAGAACTCAGTTGTGTACAACTTGAGTAGAATGTGTTGAGATCTCAATTGTGTACCACTTGAGTAAAGTGTGCTGAGAACTCAGTTGTGTACCACTTGAGTAAAGTGTGTTGAGAACTCAGTTGTGTACCACTTGAGTAGAGTGTGTTGAGAAATCAGTTGTGCACCACTTGAGTAAAGTGTGTTGGGAACTCAGTTGGGTAACACTTGAGTAGAGTGTGTTGAGAACTCAGCTGTGTACCACTTGAGTAAAGTGTGTTGAGAACTCAGTTGTGTACCACTTGAGTAGTGTGTTGAGAACTCAGCTGTGTACCACTTAAGTAGTGTGTTGAGAACTCAGTTGTGTACCACTCGAGTAAAGTGTCTTAAGAACTCAGCTGAGTACCACTTGAGTAGTGTTTGTTGAGAACTCAGTTGTGTACCACTTGAGTAGAGTGTGTTGAGAACTCAGTTGTGTACCACTTGAGTAGTGTGTTGAGAACTCAGTTGTGTACAACTTGAGTAGAATGTGTTGAGATCTCAGTTGTGTACCACTTGAGTAAAGTGTGCTGAGAACTCAGTTGTGTACCACTTGAGTAAAGTGTGTTGAGAACTCAGTTGTGTACCACTTGAGTAGAGTGTGTTGAGAAATCAGTTGTGCACCACTTGAGTAAAGTGTGTTGGGAACTCAGTTGGGTAACACTTGAGTAGAGTGTGTTGAGAACTCAGCTGTGTACCACTTGAGTAAAGTGTGTTGAGAACTCAGTTGTGTACCACTTGAGTAAAGTGTGTTGAGAACTAAGTTGTGTACCACTTGAGTAATGTTTGTTGAGAACTCAGTTGTGTACCACTTGAGTAAAGTGTGTTGAGAACTCAGTTGTGTACCACTTGAGTAGTGTGTTGAGAACTCAGCTGTGTACCACTTAAGTAGTGTGTTGAGAACTCAGTTGTGTACCACTCGAGTAAAGTGTCTTGAGAACTCAGTTGAGTACCACTTGAGTAGTGTTTGTTGAGAACTCAGTTGTGTACCACTTGAGTAGAATGTGTTGAGAACTCAGTTGTGTACCACTTGAGTAAAGTGTGTTGAGAACTCAGTTGTGTACCACTTGAGTAGAGTGTGTTGAGAACTCAGCTGTGCACCACTTGAGTAAAGTGTGTTGAGGACTCAGTTGTGTACCACTTGAGTAAAGTGTGTTGAGAACTCAGTTGTGTACCACTTGAGTAAAGTGTGTTGAGAACTCAGTTGGGTAACACTTGAGTAAAGTGTGTTGAGAACTCAGTTGTGTACCACTTGAGTAGAGTGTGTTGAGAACTCAGTTGTGTACCACTTGAGTAGTGTGTTGAAAACTCAGTTGTGTACAACTTGAGTAGAATGTGTTGAGAACTCAGTTGTGTACCACTTGAGTAAAGTGTGTTGAGAACTCAGTTGTGTACCACTTGAGTAGAGTGTGTTGAGAACTCAGCTGTGCACCACTTGAGTAAAGTGTGTTGAGGACTCAGTTGTGTACCACTTGAGTAAAGTGTGTTGAGAACTCAGTTGTGCACCACTTGAGTAAAGTGTGTTGAGAACTCAGTTGGGTAACACTTGAGTAAAGTGTGTTGAGAACTCAGTTGTGTACCACTTGAGTAAAGTGTGTTGAGAACTCAGTTGTGTACCACTTGAGTAGAGTGTGATGAGAACTCAGTTGTGTACCACTTGAGTAAAGTGTGTTGAGAACTCAGTTGTGCACCACTTGAGTAAAGTGTGTTGAGAACTAAGTTGTGTACCACTTGAGTAGAGTGTGTTGAGAACTCAGTTGTGTACCACTTGAGTAAAGTGTGTTGAGAACTCAGTTGTGTACCACTTGAGTAGAGTGTTTTGAGAACTTAGTTGGGTAACACTTGAGTAAAGTGTGTTGAGAACTCAGTTGGGTAACACTTGAGTAAAGTGTGTTGAGAACTCAGTTGTGTACCACTTGAGTAAAGTGTGTTGAGAACTCAGTTGTGTACCACTTGAGTAGAGTGTGATGAGAACTCAGTTGTGTACCACTTGAGTAGAGTGTGTTGAGAACTCAGTTGTGTACCACTTGAGTAAAGTGTGTTGAGAACTCAGTTGTGTACCACTTGAGTAGAGTGTGTTGAGAACTCAGTTGTGTACCACTTGAGTAAAGTGTGTTGAGAACTCAGTTGTGTACCACTTGAGTAGAGTGTGTTGAGAAATCAATTGTGCACCACTTGAGTAAAGTGTGTTGAGAACTCAGTTGTGTACCACTTGAGTAGTGTTTGTTGAGAACTCAGTTGTGTACCACTTGAGTAGAATGTGTTGAGAACTCAGTTGTGCACCACTTGAGTAAAGTGTGTTGAGAACTAAGTTGTGTACCACTTGAGTAGTGTTTATTGAGAACTCAGTTGTGTACCACTTGAGTAAAGTGTGTTGAGAACTAAGTTGTGTACCACTTGAGTTGTGTGTTGAGAACTCAGTTGTGTACCACTTGAGTTAAGTGTGTTGAGAACTCAGTTGTGTACCACTTGAGTAGAATGTGTTGAGAACTCAGTTGTGCCCCACTTGAGTAAAGTGTGTTGAGAACTAAGTTGTGTACCACTTGAGTAGAGTGTGTTGAGAACTCAGTTGTGTACCACTTGAGTAAAGTGTGTTGAGAACTCAGTTGTGTACCACTTGAGTAGAATGTGTTGAGAACTCAGTTGTGTACCACTTGAGTAAAGTGTGTTGAGAACTCAGTTGTGTACCACTTGAGTAAAGTGTGTTGAGAACTAAGTTGTGTACCACTTGAGTAGAGTGTGTTGAGAACTCAGTTGTGTACCACTTGAGTAAAGTGTGTTGAGAACTCAGTTGTGTACCACTTGAGTAGAGTGTGTTGAGAAATCAGTTGTGTACCACTTGAGTAAAGTGTGTTGAGAACTCAGTTGTGCACCACTTGAGTAGAGAGTGTTGAGAACTCAGTTGTGCACCACTTGAGTAGAGTGTGTTGAGAACTCGTAAAAATGACAGTTTCTTTCTCTGAACCTTAATAAGTGACTTTCTCAGTATCTGTCCAGTAATAGCTGGTGCTCTCCTGCCATTATGTCTCATACTGCTCGTTGGGTAGAGATAGAAAATAAAAATTTCAAATGGACAGGTTTTTCCTTATCCCTCTGTTATCCTAAACTGACATTGGTCACTCTAGCCCTTTCAAGTAACGTCCATTTGTTTGCTTTGTTGTTGTGCACAGTCGTCTATCTGTCTCCTGTCCGTCTCAGCCCGGGTTTTAGTGTTCAAATCTACGGCTGACTCCTAGGGAATAAACATCTACTTACAAGTTTGGTATAATTTGTTTCAACAACTCTACTCGGATGGTAGGAAATATTTACTGAATTAGGTTCATCCATTCATCGCTTACTGTTTAAGTATCTTCCATGTTTAACATATACAATAAGAGTACCATTTGATTGCACCGTATTTCAAAATGAAAGTACAGCGTGAAATTATTTGAATGGAAAACGCAGATACAGAAGACAAGCAAATAACAACAAACAGGAAACAAATTATCATTTTCAAAATGTGAAACAAATTACCATGCTAAATTACCTTCCGGTGTTTCAAATGAAGTCATTAATATCAGATTAGGGTTAACAAAAAGATTAATTATCGTGCGATCTGATGGACGTTGGAAGTTGATTTGAAGAGTAATTAGTTGTTTTTACTTGCGCTTAACTTTTGACATGTTCATTAAAAACTCCTACGAACAACAGTTTTACTACGAGCAGTCTTTAATCTCTTAGTGTATTCAGACACTATGATACAAACAGTGGCGTATTTTGTGGAACGGAAACCAGCTTAGGACTGCATGAGCTTGGCCCACACTGAATATCTGGTTACATCTGCCATGTTTAATGTTGACCGGGGAAGCTACACTGGTTATCAAGCCGTAACGTTCAAATCAAATTAAGTGAATTACGATTCTTTTCCCGCCAGAGTATCAGCGCTGCTGGAGTTTGGTGAGGCTCGTGCTCATGGCTGTCAACATATATATTGATTCTATGGAGGATGGTAGCAGACTACTATGGTTAGAACGTTATAATTTAATATAAAATGATGAATTCCCATTGCTCGAGGCAAGTGGCTGTTGATCCGTGACAACTACGGCTATTAGCTGTCTTAAGCGGTTTCAATACGTCAAATTACACAGAATATTTTTCCAACACGTTTTGGTAATGAAGTCAGTGGAAGAATCAGCTCAAACAGATCACTGGTAATCATTTTAATCACTTTTGTACACATACGAAAATCAAATGTTTTATGCTTATAATAAAAACAATAGCGGCCTCTGGTGGGAACTTTATATCTCCTAATTTTCTAATTGTGAAAAAAAAATCAAATTATTTTTGAAATATTTTGTGATTCCTCTTTTACACAGAAATGTAAGTTTTGCTCAAGTTACAAAGTTTAAGAATAGTTCATAATAAGCCTCGCTTTCCCACTATTACTAGTTGTAGGGGACAGAATATAGAGTTTTCATAACACTGACATAATTAGTCATGTTTTAAGCCATTCACTGAGATGGAATATTTAATATACACCCTTTTTTTTACATAACCTCCTTTTGGTGGTTCGACTCTAAAATTTAGGGTTTCATCAATGTGGTGGACGCAGCGTAGATATAATCTTGCGTTTTCGCGCTAAACAACAACAACAAACAAACAAACACGTGTTTTGAGTCGAGTGTAGCTAGCATGCCTGGAATGTGAATATATGGGTTGATTATTTGTGCCCCAAGCTACATAAGCACCCTCCACACTTTGAGGCTGTGGGTGCATTATTAAATTGATGGTGAAATCCCACTATTCGGTGAGACAAAAATGACCAAAGAGTCGTTGACGGGAAAAGCTGGCGAGCTGTGTTTTTGAATTAGTTTTGTACAAATATTATTCAGCCAGAAAGCCCGTTGTGAAGAAAAAAAAACCCACAATACATGTTAAATAAAAGTCCATAGATACAGCTTTTGAATGGACTATTCGTTTTATTTCAATTTCACATTTTTACAGCGTTTCGACCACACGTGCGGTCATCATCACGTACAGTACCTGATGATGGTCACACGAGCAGTTGAAGAGGCGTTAAAAAGGTTCAGTAAAAAATAAACAAGCCACTTCAAAACTGTAACTTAGCTGTTTCATTTAAACAACACAACTTGTTAGTATGTGTATTTTGAAAACCAGTTGTGACTTTATAAAGAACACTACAATTGAAGGTAATAAGAGCTCGCCCTAAATGTCTCCTCGACTTGACAATAAAGTATTTCTTATAGACTATTGCGAAGTATACATAATAATATTTTATAAGCTTAACGAACTTTAACACGGGTCTACTTTTAAAATATATATGATTTCCACAAAAAAGCAACAATAATAACAAAAATCATTCGCCACAAGATTATTATTCATATGAATTTCTCTTAGTTTGTTTTTTTAAATTTCGCACAAAGCTACACTCGGGCTATCTGTGCAAGCCGTCTCGAATTTAGCAGTGAAAGACAAGAGGGAAGGCAGCTAGTCATCATCACCCACCACCGACTCTGGGGCTACTCTTTAACCAACGAATAGTGGGCTTGACCGTCACATTATAACGCCCTCACGGCTGAAAGGGCGAGCATGTGTGGTGTTCTCTTAGTACTAGTGTTATTTTAACTAAACCATTTCCTTAACAAAGTGTCGTGTTATTCTACGTTTTAAATGCGTCAAGCATGGCCAAGCGTGTTAAGGCGTGCGACTCGTAATCTGAGGGTCGCGGGTTCGCATCCCCGTCGCGCCAAACATGCTCACCCTTTCAGCCGTGGGGGCGTTATAATGTGCGGTCAATCCGGCTATTCGTTGGTAAAAGAGTAGCCAAGAGTTGGCGGTGGGTGGTGATGACTAGTTGCCTTCCCTCTATTCTTACACTACTAAATTAGGGACGGCTAGCACAGATAGCCCTCGAGTAGCTTTGTGCGAAAAACAAATAACAAAAAAAAAGCGTCAAATGGAAGAAACTTGAGATCCAAAGTCGATTTATCTAATTTCATTCACGCTTAATTTTTATATCGATCAGATTAAAGGACTTTATAACCAATCCTTTTTATATTCCACAATAATAAGGCTTCCTAGCATGTACTGATTAGGTTTCGTATAACGAGAAGCTTTCTATTTATTAAGCACTGGATGCGTTTGTTAATTTGTTAGTTTTTTTCTTGTGTGCACGTTTTGTGTGCACGTGACACATGTGTGCATGTGTCAGACATCCCCTCTCCACGATCTTCTCCGTAACCTTATTATTGCAACACCAGACGAGAAGCGACGTCTCAAGTAACCACGAATTTCTGTTTTAATTAAAATCCGGATATTCCACGTGCTCGCTCGGCAGTCACCTTATCCGTATTATTTTCATGGACGAGTTCGAGACGAAACCTTTTATTACTTTTAAAACCATAACGAGCTCACACTGCTAGCCTATTTTTGCAGCATTCTAAAGGCTTAGCTGTAGTCATAATTGGTCGAGGATTGGTAGATAATGTTACGAAACAGATCCAACTTCAACTGAACGGCGAGAGCTTTATGAAAACCGCCAACTGTTAGGCAAAACATATCTTAAACACTGCTGGTATGGGTATTAAAAGTTTTATTAGAAGAAAGTAGAGGGCAACGGTACGACCTCTTTAGGTCATCTTCAGGTTAACAAAAGGTATCCCAAGAACGTCAAAACGGTCTTCTCTGTAAAAATGTTAATTTTGTGTTTTTAAATTTCGCACAAAGCTACTCGAGGGCTATCTGTGCTAGTCGTCCCTAAATTAGCAGTGTAAGACTAGAGGGAAGGCAACTAGTCATCACCACCCACCGCCAACTCTTGGGCTACTCTTTTTACCAACGAATAGTGGGATTGACCGTAACATTATAACGCTCCCCACGGCTGAAAAGGCGAGCATGTTTGGTGCGACCGGGATACGAACCCGCGACCCTCGGATTACGAGTCGCACGCCTTAACACGCTTGTCCATGCCGGGTCAAAGTGTTAATACCCATACCAGCCCTCTTGATATACATTTTGTACCTCAAGTGGGTTTCTCGTCATCACGAATTACTGTAAGAAAAAAAAATGTTTCAAATGAAAAGTTTATAATGGGCATTAGTATTCTTTAAAGTGAGATGTACTCGCGGCATATTGGTATCAACTGAAACTAGCTGAGTCCAGATAGTTTAAGATGATATCGACTGAAACTATCTGGACTCAAAGGGAGGGTGATATTAACTGAAACTAGTTAAACTCAGTGGCATGTTCATACTATCTTAAACTAACTATACTTAGAGAGAAGCTGATATAACCTAAAACTAGCTGGAAGCGTTAGCATGTTCATATCGTCTGAAACTAGCCGTACTCTCTAGGATATTCATATAATCTTAAACCGGTGGACTAAGCAGGAATTTGAAACTACCTTGGTTCTTCAAGTTGTTAATATCGTCGAAAACTAACTAGTCTCAGCAAGAGGTTGATATTATCTTAAACCAGCTGGAATTGGCATAATACTAATATCATATGATATAATCTCAAACCAGCTGGATTCAGAAAGAGATAGAGGGGTTGGGCACAGTTTGAAACTGGTGAGAGAAATATAATCTAAAACTAATAATTCTGTGGGGCTGAGGGGGTGATATCATGTCATGTTAGTAGGATTCTGCAGGGGACTTGCTCTATCTGCTACTAGTCTTACTTAGGACTAGCATTAATCTCACCTTTATACCACCAGATTTAGAGAAAGATTTTATATCCTTTCAATCTGTACGAGTTCAAAAGATGAATTCTTGTTCGAATTGGTCGAAGAATCGGTTATGCCGAGTAAGGAGGAACATTAATACATATGGTCCGCCATGGCCAGGTGGTTTAAGGCGTTTGACTCGTAATCTGAAGGTCGCGGGTTCGAATCACCGTCGCACCAAACATGGTCGCCCTTTCAGCCGTGGGGGCGTTATAATGTTACGGTCAATCCCACTATTCGTTGGTAAAAGAGTAGCCCAAGAGTTGGCGGTGGGTGGTGATGACTAGCTGCGTTCCCTCTAGTCTTACACTACTAAATTAGGCACGGCTCGTGCAGATAGCCTTGGTGTAGCTTTGCGCGAAATTCCAAATCAAAACAGACAAACAAATTATTGTATTTGTAATACAGAAGGACTTATTAGAACAGGGCTTACAATAAATACTAGTAAATGTTAATACATTTATAATTCATAAGGACCTAATATAAAAGGACCTAGAACAAATACTAGTGAATAATAATAGATTTCTAATACAGAAGGACTTGCGAGAACAAAATTTTCAATAAATACTGCCTAGCGCGTAGGGCGTGCGACTCGTAATCCGAGGGTCGCGGGTTCGCGCCCCCGTCGCGCTAAACATGCTCGCCCTCCCAGCCGTGGGGGTGTATAATGTGACGGTCAATCCCACTATTCGTTGGTAAAAGAGTAGCCCAAGAGTTGGCGGTGGGTGGTGATGACTAGCTGCCTTCCCTCTAGTCTTACACTGCTAAATTAGGGACGGCTAGCACAGATAGCCCTCGAGTAGCTTTGTGCGAAATTCCAAAACAAACAAACAAACAAACAAAACAATAAATACTAGTGAATATTATTATATTTTTAATATAGAAGAATTTATTAGAACAAGTTTATAATAAATACTAGAGAATAATAATACAATTGTAATACAGAAGGTCTTATTACAACAGGGCTTACAATAAATAATAGTGAATATTAATACCTTTGTAATACAGGACTTTTTATACAATTTGTAATACTGGAGGACTCATAAGAACAGGGCTTATAATAAATACTAGAAAATAAATAATAAATTTATAACACAAAATACCTTTTTATTTTTATTACACCTAATGTTCCTTGGTTTGCATTACAATTACTAAAATAAAAGTTCTTCTATAAGATTGTTATGAAACCTTACTATTTTCATGCAGATATTTTTTATTAACACATAATTTTCATCTGTAGATTTAAACAAATCAACCATTTTACATGTAGATTATTATTAAATAACCTTTAGATTATTAATATTGCATCAATTTTTTACGGATATTATTTAAGGAAAAAGTTTATTGATGTGGGTTGTTATGAAAGAAAAACTTACCTAAATAATATCTAACATCCTCCGCATTATAAAGCTAATTATTCAATCAAGATTTCTTGATGCACATGTCTTCACGGTGGGACAGTTAGTGGACTAAATATGTTTAGATGAGGCGTTCGATTCTCTGTAGGTGAATACAGAAGACAACGCTGTGTAGTTTTGCTCTAAGAACAAATAATTGTAATGGAAAGCATGCTTAAATCACTATTTCTTCACTTGTATTTTAAAAATCAAATTCCATTTAGATTATTAATACTTCACCAAAATTTATTCACTAAAATTATTGTTAAGCTACACTTTCTTTTTTCCTATTATTATTACACCATAGTCTCTATATTTCTATTTTAATTACAACATAATTTCTCTCCGTGTGTTATTATTACACCATAGTGTCTTTGAGCATGTTTTTATTATATCATAGTCTAGTACTATAGTAGATAGTCCCGGTATAAATTATTATTAAAACTTTCTTAATATAGATTATTGTTGAAACATTCTTCATGTTATTTATTGTAAAAACATTATTTTTGTATATTATTATCACACTATAATTTCTTTGTAGCTTTTATTATTACACCATAATTTCTTATTCTTCGTTATTTCGCCTGACGAGGAGCTACAAAATGACAGTCAGCCGATCATTTATTTGTAACAGAGCAGTACAAAGGTTCGCAGTAGATGAAGTTGAGTAGCTGTATACTAAAATAGTTGATCAGTTTGTTGTTAGTTTCCCCCCATAAGACAGCAACAGTAAAATCTACATTCTTCATGTGGAATATTATTAAAACGATCTTCATCTAGATTATTATTCAAACATTCTTCAAGTAGAGTATTATTAAAACATTTTAAATGTAGATTATTGAATATTATTATTGAATAATAATCTAGATTATTAAAACAATCTTTATCTAGATTATTATTAAAACAATCTTTATCTAGATTATTATTTAAACATTCTTCAAGTAGAGTATTATTAAAACATTTTAAATGTAGATTATTATTAAAACTCTCTTCAAGTAGGTTATTATTAAAGTATTCTTCACGTAGAATATTATTAAAACATTATTCATGAAAATTATTATTAAACATTCTTCTTGTATATTATTAAAACATTCTAAGTCAAATTATTATTAAGATATTCTAACTCTAGATTATTACTAAATCAAATTCATCTAGATTATTATTAAGACATTCTATATGTAGAGTATTATTAAAACATTTTCATGTAGACCATTATAAAACATTATTCACGTGGAATATTATTTAAACATCATTCATGCAGATTGTTATTAAAACATTATTCACGTAGATTATTATTAAAATATTCTTCGTCTATATTATTATCAAGACATTATTCATAAACATTATTATTAAACATTCTTCTTGTAGATTATTATTAAAAAATTCTTCATGTAGAATATTATTAAAACATTCTAAATTCTACATTATCATTAAAACATTCTTCACGTAGAATATTATTTAAACATTATTCATGTAGATTATTATTAAAATATTCTTTACGTAGAATATTAATAAAACATTCTTCATGTAGATTATTATTAACATACTCTCCATGTAGATTATTATTAAAGCATTCTTCTTCTAGGTTATTATTAAAACTTTCTTCATGTAGAGTATTATTAAAACATCATTCACGAAGAACATTATTAAAACATCTTTCATGTAGAATATTATCAAAACAATCTAAGTCTAGATTATTATTGAAACATTCTTTATCTAGACTATAATTGAAATATTCTAACTCTAGATTATTATTTTAACATTTTTCACGTAGGATACTATTCAAATATTCTTCATGTAGATTATTAATAAGGCATTGTTCTTATAGACTAATTTATAACTTTCTTTATGTAGAACATTAGTAAAACATTCTTCATGCAGAATATTATTAAAACATTATTCATCTAGATTATTATTAAAACATTCTTCATGTAGAACATTATTAAAACATTCTTCATCTAAGTTATTATTAAACATTACTCATGTGAATTATAATTAAAAATATTCATGTACAATATTATTAAAACATTCTTCATGCAGAGTATTATTAAAACACTCTTCATGTAGAAAATTATTAAAACATTATTCACGAAGATTATTATTAAAACATTTTTCATGTAGAGTATTATTAAAGCATTATTCTTCCAAATTATTATTAAACCTTCTGCATCCTGATTATAATTGAATATTCTAACTCTAGATTATTATTCTAACGTTTTCATTGTATGATATTATTAAAACATTTTTCACTTAAATAATTATGGAAACATTCTTAGTGTAGAACATTATTAAACCGTTATTCGTAAAGAATAGTATTAAAACAATCTAAGTATAGAGTATTACTGAAATATTCTAACTCTAGATTATTATTTAATCATTTTGACGTAGGATATTATCAGAACATTCTTCACGTAGATTATTATAAACATATCCTTTATGTAGATTATTATTAAAACATTATTCTTCTAAATTATCAAAACTTTCTTCATGTAGAATATTATTAAAATATCATTGACGTAGATTTCTATTAAAACATTATTCATCTAGATAATTATTAAAACATTATTCATCTAGATAATTATTAAAACATTCTTCATCTAGATTATTATTAAATCATTCTTCATGTAGAATATTATTAAAACATTATGCATATAGATTATTATTAAACATTATTCATGTAGAATATTATTAAAACCTTCTACACCCACAATATTATTAAAATATTAATGTAGAGAATTATGAAAACTTTCTACGTTTAGATTATTATTAAAATATTCTAACTCCAGATTATTATTAAAACATTCTAACTCCAAAATATTATTAAAACGATCTTCATATAGAGTATTATTAAAACATTCTTCATGTAAAATATTACTAAAACCTTCTACATCTACAATAGCATTATTATATATTATAATTCTAGATTATTACTAAAACTAACTTCATCCAGATTATTATTAAAACATTCTTTATCTAGATTATTATTAAAACGATCTTCATGTAGAGTATTAAAACATTCTTCATGAAGAATATTATTAAAACATTAGTCGTGTATATTATTATCAAAACTTTCTTCATGTAGATTATTATTAAAACGTTCTACATCTAGATTATTATTAAAATATTCTAGCTCTATATTATTACTAAAACAAACTTTATCTAGATTATTATTAAAACGTTCTTCAACAACATTATTATTCAAACATTATTTTTCTAGATTATTAAAACTTTCTTCATGTAGATTATTATTAAAACATCATTGATGTAGAACATTATTAAAACATTATTCATGTATAATATTATTAAAAACATTCTTCATGTATAATATTATTAAAAACATTATTCATGTATAATATTATTAAAAACATTCTTCATGTAGATTATTATTAATATATTATTGATGTAGAACATTATTAAAACATTCTTCATATATAATATTATTAAAACATTATTCATCTCGATTATTATTAAACATTACTCATGTAGCATTTTACTGAAACATTATTAATGTGGATTATTATTAAAACATTATTCATCTAGATTAATATTAAACAATTTTCAACTAGATAATGTTTATAACATTTCTTCAACTAGAAAATAATTATAACATTTCTTCAACTAGATAATAATTATAACATTTCTTCAACTAGATAATAATTATAACATTTTTTCAACTAGATAATAATTATAACATTTTTTTCAACTAGATAATAATTATAACATTTCTTCATCTCGATTATTGTTAAAACTTTCTTCATGTAGAACATTATTAAAACAGTATTCACGTATAATTTCATTGAAACATTAATTATGTAGAATTTCATTGAAACATTATTCATGTGGATTATTATTGTTAAAACATTTCTTCATCTCGATTATTGTTGAAATGTTCTTGATCTAGATTATTATCAAAACATTCTCGTGTAGAATATTATGGAAACATTATTCATGAAAATTATTATGGAAACATTATTCATGAAAATTATTATTAAAACATTATTCTTCTAGATTATTATTAAAACATTATTTTTCTCGATTATTATTAAAACATTATTATTGTTTATTATTATTAACTTTATTCATGCAGACTATTATTAAAACATTCTACATCTAAATTATTATTAAAACCTTCTACATCCACAATATTATTAAAACATTAATCATCTAGATTATTATTAAAACATTCTTTATGTAGAATATTATTAAAACATTATTTTCTAGATTATTGAGACTTGCTTCATGTGGAATATTATTAAAACATCATTGATGTAAAACATTATTAAAACATTCTTCATGTATAATATTATTAAATTAAAGCATTATTCATATAGAAAATTATAAAACATTGTTCATGTAGATTTTTATTAAACATTATTCATTTAGATTATTATAAAATAATTTTCATGTAGAAATTTATTAAAACATTATTAATCTAGACTATTATTAAACATTATTCATATAGATTATTATTAAAACATTCTATGTTTAGATTATTAATAAAATATTCTAACTCTAGATTATTACTGAAACAAACTTTATCTAGATTATTATTAAAATGTTCTTCATCGATATTATTATTAAAACATTCTTCATGTAGAGTGTTAGTAAAACGTTCTAAGTCTAGATTATTATTATAGCATTCTTCATGTAAAATTTTATTAAAACATAATTCATGTAGATTATTATTGAAACATTATTCATGTAGAATATTATTGAAACATTATTCATGTAGAATATTATTAAAACATTCTAAGTCTAGATTATTATTAAAATATTGTAATTTTAGATCATTATTTAAACATTTTCTTGTAGGATATCAGCAAAACATTCTTCATGTAGATTATTATTAAAGCATTCTTCATTTAAATTATTAATGAAAGGTTATATTAGGACATGGAAAGTTGCTTTCCTTGTATGTTATTTTAAAAAAAGTAAAATATTCCATATATACTACAAAATCAAAATTTCTTCATGTGAAATATTATTATGAAATCATTTCTTCTTTAGGTAGACTATTATTATAAAACTGACTTTGCTTCAAGAAGGTTGTTTTTAAACAAAATTGTCTTGATGTTGTTTCTTTCTTTTCAGGTTTGGTTTCAAAATCGTCGGGCGAAATGGCGAAAGACGGAAAAGTGTTGGGGGAAAAGTACCATAATGGCCGAATATGGACTCTACGGTGCAATGGTTAGACATTCGCTTCCACTTCCAGAGAGTATTCTGAAGAATAACAAAGAAGGAGAAATGTGTTGCGCTCCCTGGTTGTTAGGTACGTACGCAGGATTCTTTGGCAATACGTGATCGTAGTTGTTGGAAATGTGCAATTGATACCATGGAAACGAATGGTCATGATTGTTAGGTATGTATAACTGGTACCACGACAGCATAGGACCATAATTGTTAGGTATGAACAACTGATGTTATGGGAACATATTACTATGGATGATAGGTGGATACTAGTGATATCTTGACAATATATGATCATGGATGTTAGGTAGATACAAAGTGTGTCATTAAAACTCTTAATTTTGTAAGAATAAAACAGCTAAAGTTATGGGAGCAAATGAACATGGTGTTATAAAAGGTATATTTAACATCTTAGCAACATCTTAGAAACGTTTGTATATTTAACATCCTAGCAACATTTTAGAAACGTTTCTTGGAAATCCTAAGCGCATTTTAATTTAATTTCATATTTTAATTACACTTTTAAAAATACGTCCTGTTTTAAAATACATCCTATTTTAAAATACATCCTGTTTTAAAACACATCCTGTTTTAAAATACATCCTATTTTATATTATTAACCTTACCATCATTATATTTGCTTAGAAGTTGTCTAGAAATATTTCAAAATTTTGCAGAACAGAAAGAATCCATTTTCAATTTTAACGTGTAATTTATTATTGATGTAATGTGTTGGTAATTCATATCAAATTTGTTTTATTTTCGTAGTGTTTTATCAGTTTTAACAGCTTTTGAAATTCCTCAATTGTATGTTAGAATATTTGGTATTACAGTCGAAGTGTTTTGTGGATAGAGAAACAAATGCCATCATCGTTTCTTTATATATTAGAACAGATGTAAAAACAAATTATAGGAAAAACCTCATGAAGAAATGGAAACACTAAATACAATCAGGTGCACAACCAAAAACATTAAATACAGTCAATAACTCAAAAAGTAATAGAGAGCTGATGCACAGTAAACACACACAACAAGAAGTGGACATAAGATATACAGTCAGACTCACAATAAAAATTGGATAGAATGTATGCAGTGAGATCACAACATGAAGTGGACACAAGATATACAGTCAGACTCACAATAAGAATTGGATAGAATGTATGCAGTGAGATCACAACATGAAGTGGACATAAGATATACAGTCAGACTCACAATAAAATTGGATAGAATGTATGCAGTGAGATCACAACATGAAGTGGACACAAGATATACAGTCAGACACACAATAAGAATTGGATAGAATGTATGCAGTGAGATCACAACATGAAGTGGACACAAGATATACAGTCAGACTCACAATAAAATTGGATAGAATGTATGCAGTGAGATCACAACATGAAGTGGACACAAGATATACAGTCAGACACGCAATAAGAATTGGATAGAATGTATGCAGTGAGATCACAACATGAAGTGGTGATATTTATTGAAAGAAACACAAAAAAGACACTAAAATATTTAATATTTAATACAATAAGAAGTAAACAATCTCTATACCCTTAGAAACACAACAAGAAATGAAGATATTATACAGAGTTAGAAGCAGAAAAATATAAACACAGTCAAAACGTCAACTAGAATTGGAGAGATAATACTCGGGCAGAAACACAACTATAACGAAAACATATTAAATATAGTCATAAATTCAAGAAGATGTGAACAGATTACGCACTTGCTTTGTGTGGTTATTGAGTAAAACTGTCCGGCCTTTACAGCTAGCATCAGATCCACGTGATTTTTCATAATGTTAGTAATACATATTACAGCTGAATCTGCACGCCTCACGTGGTGGTTTTGTGCGCACTTTTTTTCATCTTACAAGTCTGGATAGAGAGATGCCAAGACATCCTGAGTGCTCTTTTCAGATAGAAGGATTTGTTGTTTCAAACTGTTTACTGAGTGAAAAAGTGTAATGCTTATACACTGGAGTGGTGTATAAGCATTACACCACTCCAGTGTGCGTACCCTAATCCAAATAAACCGACTTCACTGATTAACAGTCGCTAACATCATCTAAGTTGAATTGGTGAGTGAGCACAAGTTTAAGTACTTATGACCCTAAAGTACGGGGTTCGATTCCCACGAACTTTGCAGAAGTTCATTTAGCCTAGTGACTAAAACCAACAAAAGATAAGTTACTGTTTCATAGTTATAAGTTACCAATAGGTCACGATCCTGACTAACAAGTAATAAATATATGACAACTCCATTTAACTTGTATTTTCTGTAGGAACATCAGAACGAGAAGTCGAAACCTAGATTTGTTTCTAATAAAATAACTGTAAAACGAGAGACTACCAGACATATATCGTGATGGGTTTTTGGTTTATTTTTGTAATTCAACTGTTCGGATTAGTCCCTAATTGAGAAGCTTAACATAGGATAAAAGATCAGATACGGGCTTGCGTTAATGTATCGTATAAAATACCTATTGCGAAAAACTCCTTTCAAAATTCCCAAAAATATAACTTAGAGTTCAATGAAAACCCATAAAACAATCGTAAACACAGGAAGAATCGAAAAGTCAGACATATAAAAAGAAATTGTTGTTTTTACCCCATCGATACCATTCAGAAAGTTATGAGTTACGTGCCCAATTTGGTTTTCTATGTGTTAAGACAATTTTTAATATTATTTATGAAACATTACACACGCGCATGATGGCAGTAGAACGTGATAACATATCCAGATATCACCGGAGTTTTATTTTTACTTTGGGTTTTACTGTTTAACACCTCAGCCAAATAAATACACGTTATATTCAACTCTACCGTCAGCATCTGCGTGAAGTAAGACCTCCCGTCAAGTACAGTTAAGGACACGTAATTTACTAAATGAACGCTTTATTATGGTCTTAACGCCGTCCAGGAAATTACAAATTAGGCCTATTACGAGAAGGTTTATTATCCTGATGGGTTCGGGAGCCTCACCTATAGAGAAAAGTGGGAAGTCTCTCCAGGGAAATATAGTTAAGGATCTTTAGTTTCAGTCACGAAAACCTTATCTCTCATCATCTTCCATTGTGTCACTTTGCAATAAAAATTCACAAACACACAGAGAAGCCACGTAATTTTCAGTGTAATATATTGATTTCACATTCAATAATTAGACTCTTGTTTCCATAAAATTGGGATTCTTTCTTTGATTAATTAGTGTCTCAGGTCTCACACGTAAAGCACGTCTTCATGTATAGTTAAGTGGAGAGGACATTCTCAGAGAAACAGT
>NC_134833.1:149496998-149558905 GCF_004210375.1 Tachypleus tridentatus
TTTTGTAAAACCAAGATAATTCTTTTTGTTGCTGCAGAACCAAAATATTTCTTCTTGTTCCTTCAATACCAAAAGTTTTTTTCCTTTTCCTTTAATAACAAGATATTTATTTCTGTTGCTGTAATACCAAGACCTTTCTTCCTGTTCCTTTAGTACCAAGAGACTTCTTCCTCTTTCTGTAATACCAACATACTTCTTTCTGTTCCTGTAATACGAAGAGCTTTCTTCCTGTTCATTTAATACCAAGATATATCTTTCCATTCCTAAAATACCAAGGGCTTTCTTCCTGTTCGTGTAATACCAATTGATTTCTTTCTGTTCCTGTAATACCAAGCGCTTTCTTCCTGTTCGTGTAATACCAATTGATTTATTTCTGTTCCTGTAATACCAAGCGCTTCCTTTCTGTTCGTGTAATACCAATTGATTTCTTTCTGTTTCTGTAATACCAAGCGCTTTCTTCCTGTTCGTGTAATACCAATTGATTTCTTTCTGTTCCTGTAATACCAAGCGCTTTCTTTCTGTTCGTGTAATGCCAATTGATTTATTTCTGTTCCTGTAATACCAAGCGCTTCCTTTCTGTTTCTGTAATACCAAGCGCTTTCTTCCTGTTCGTGTAATACCAATTGATTTCTTTCTGTTCCTGTAATACCAAGCGCTTTCTTTCTGTTCGTGTAATACCAATTGATTTATTTCTGTTCCTGTAATACCAAGCGCTTCCTTTCTGTTCCTGTAATACCAAGCGCTTCCTTTCTGTTCGTGTAATACCAATTGATTTATTTCTGTTCCTGTAATACCAAGCGCTTCCTTTCTGTTCCTGTGATACTAACATATTTCTTTCTGTTCGTGTAATAGCAAAAGATTTTCCTGTTCCTTCAATATCAAAAGATGTCTTGGTGTTTCCGTAACACCATGATATTTCTTCCTGTTCCTGTAATACCAAAATATTTCTTTCTGTTCATTCAATACCAAGACATTTTTTTTCCTGTTTCTTCAATACCTAGAGATTTTCTTCTGTTCCTGTAATACCAAAATATTTCTTCCTGTTCATTTAATACCGAGACATTTTTTCTGTTTCTTCAATACCAAAATATTTTTTCCTGTTGCTGTTATACCAAGGCATTTTTCGAGTTACTATAATACCAAGATCTTTATTTTTGTTCCTGTGATAACTGGAGTTTTAACAAATAACATTGTTGTAAGTAAGTTCTAACAACAAAAGTGCTTGTTGTAAGTAACAGTTTTAACAGAGAAAAAATATTTTTAAAAAGTATGTGTTACACTGAGTTTGCCCATAAATGATATTGTAATAAGTTATATTTGTGCAGTTTTATGGGATAAAAAGATTGTTACTAACAACATTTTCCGCTGAATTTTTAAGTGGTATAAAATATTGTTACTATAAGAGTTTCACTGTAATTTTCAGTGTCGATAAAATATTGTTGTAAGTTTTTTTTTCATTTAGGTGTTGATATTGTTGTTACGCTAGAGGGAGGTTGGACATTACGTTATGAGTGTGTGGCTTAACATCTGATATTTTATCTAAAATTTACAAAACTTTAAGCAAAATTAAACGTAGACTTCGGCTAAAACACAGTATTGGAAATACTTAAATTACTGCACGTAAAAGAAATTTAGTAAGTTGGCATATTGTTAAGTAACAACTATTTAGATTAACTAAAATACATTAGTGGATTATTCGGCCTTCTAAATTAATTGAATTTTATATCCAACACTAAACATGCAACTAAGGTTTAATTATTGTGGTATTTATATATTGTTGTTGTTTTGAATTAAACACAAAGCTACACAATGGGCTGTTTGTGCTCTGCCCACTATGAGTATCGAAACCCGATTTTTAGCGTTGCAAGTCCGCAGACATACTGCTGAGCCACTGGGGGGGGGGCGGTATTTACATATACCACTTAACTCACACTTATATATTATGTATATCTGTTTATCATTTTCTAAATGTAGTACGTGCTAAGTCCTGTAATTCGCAAGTTCACCACCAGGTGTTATATTCTGTAGCAGTTTAACTGTGAACCTGCCTGGTGTATTACGTTCTACATTTTTTGTACATGTCTCACAGGTTTTGTAAAATCTTCCGAATATTACTTCAGAGCTTGACTCGCAAAATTAGGGTCGCGAGTTCGAATCCATGTCATTGTAGGTTCTTGTCTTTTTAACTGTTGGATTGTTATATTGTGATGGGCAACCATAATATTCGTTGGTTAAAATAGCAGACCAAGAGCTGATGCTGGATAGTGTTGACTAGCTGCCCTTCCTTTCGTCTATCATTTGAAAATTATGGATGCCTAACATAGATTGTCTTTGTGTAATTTTTCATGTAATTCAAAACAAACAAAAGCAAATCAAATATCGGGGACCAAGTTATCTAACTGGTCAGCTGTTCATAGAATATAAATATAATAAAATATATAATGCGCTATCTTTGCTCTACCCTCAAGGCATATAAACCCTCAAGTTTACCGCTGAGCCTCTAGAGGCTTATAACGGCTCGGCATGGCCAGGTAGGTTAAGGCGTTCAACTCGTAATATGAGGGTTGTGGGTTCGAATCCCGGTCGCACCAAACATATTCGCCCTTTCAGCCGTAGGGGCGTTATAATGTGACGGTCAATCCGACTATTCGTTGGTAAAAGAGTAGCCCAAGAGTTGGCGGTGGGTAGTGATGACTAGCTGCCTTCCCTCTAGTTTTACACTGTAAAATTAGAGACGGATAGCGCAGATAGCCTTCGAGTAGCTTTGCGCGAAATTAAAACAAACAAATAAACTAGGGCTTATATGAATTTTACTTCTGTTTACTGGTCTATTATCAATTACAGTTTGTTTTCTTTTACTTCCTTGTAAGATCACACGAGTGTTCAGGTTTTAACTGTTTTATTTATGTGGAAAATTCTGTCCATCAAAGAATTTCCCACTTTCTTTATCTTACTTGGAAATAAAACAAACTCGAGTCGGGTTTCTCCCTATAAAATTAATAATTCGATGCTGAATTAAGAAAACATTTGCTTGATAAAGGGGACAATGAATCAGGTATATTTGTGTGTGTTGATGTTGTTTTTCTAGTCTATTCCCAAAAACACAGGGTGCAAATATCCCCATAAAAATTACTCTATGTCCATATACCAGATTAAGATAAAGTTTATAAAGTAGCCAAGTAGAACAAGTGTTTGTCCTTCAACCAAAACTAATATTAAGTTTGTGAAGTATCCAAACAAAATTAGAGTTTGTTCTTCAATCAACTCTGATTAACAAGTTAGTTAAGTATCCAAACAACATTATAGTTTATTCTTCAATCAACCCTGATTAACAAGTTAGTTAAGTATCCTAAAAAACTATAGTTTGTTCTTTAATCAACCCTGATTAACAACAAGTTTGTGAAGTATTCAAACAAAAGTGTAGTTTGTTCTTCAATCAACTCTGATTAACAACAAGTTTGTGAAGTATCTAGACAAACCTAGAGTTTGTTCTTCATTTAACCCTGATTAACAGCAAGCTAGTTAAGTATCCAAATAAAACTATTGTTTGTCATTCAATCAACTCTTAGAAGAACGTACAATACTTCAGTCACACAATATTCGTTGCATCCACGATATACAGTACTGGTAGGATGTGTAATATGATATACAATACTAGTAGGATGTGTAATATGATATACAATACTGGTAGGATGTGTAATATGATATACAATACTGGTAGGATGTGTAATATGATATACAATACTGGTAGGATGTGTAATATGATATACAATACTGGTATGATGTGTAATATGATATACAATACTGGTAGGATGTGTAATATGATATACAATACTGGTAGGATGTGTAATATGATATACAATACTCGTAGGATGTGTAATATGATATACAATACTGGTAGGATGTGTAATATGATATACAGTACTGGTAGGATGTGTAATATGATATACAATATTGGTAAGATGTGTAATATGATATACAATACTGTTAGAGTATGTAGTATGATATACAATATTGTTAGAGTGTGTAATATGATATACAATACTGTTAAAGTGTGTAGTATGATATACAATACTGTTAGAGTGTGTAGTATGATATACGTTACTGAATTACTGGTGTATGTATATTTCAGTCACATTCTTGACATAACTAGTTGGTTAAACGCCAAAAAACAATGAACAATATCAACCACTCAACATGGATAAGGCTTTTGATTGAATTGCTAAGGGACTGAAACAAACGGGTACGCAGTTTTTTCAAAGTAAATATTCCCACCAAAGAGGAACGAAATAATTTTAAAAAATCAGGAACATAAAAAAAATTAGTTTTTTAAGATGGTACTATCTATAGAGAGAACTAGGTGAGGGATAAACACAAGTTGTAACCTAAGGGACCGCAAAACACCCCACTAGAGGGCGGTACAGCTAAGCTCTCGGGGAGTGATTAATGGCATCAAATACATTGTCGTCATAACTCTATAAATTGTCACGAAAGGGCGCATTGTTAGAATCTCGTTGCTAGGCTGCCATGATGCTATATCGTCAGAGGTCGTGTTGGTAGTAACAAGTTGCTAGGCCTCCATGACAGGCGGCCATGACGTCATAGTTTCATTGGACCAGCATAACATGTCTCAACATTACAATAATTAATTGGTTTAAATCACTACTTCATTAACTTAGTTAATTAGGCCTTCTGAGAATTTAAATTGTCCTACTAAAGGACTTCCAGAACTAATTAAAATTTACTGTTTAATAACAAAGTGATTAAAGGTCTTCAGTAACATGACCTAAATCATTTATAATGAAATCATCCTTAAACGTATGATTAACACTTTAATACTGACAACTGGACCTTCATAGGGCGTAGATTTTTACACCCGATGGGGAATGATTTTGCAACCACTTATGGCTACTGTTCAATTTGCAAATTGGTAATCTCTGATTACGTGAACCTGAAAGCTGTAAACATGTAGTCACAGAGTAATCTTGTTGCCACGATACTTGTATGTATACTTAGGCCTACTGACTGATATTTACGAACTATCGCTTAGATCGAAAAGCTTAGAAGCACGCCTATATTAAAGATGTACATTTCGACTACTGAAAAAGCCTACATCTAGGCCTAATTATGTAATTCGATTGGTAAGAACACGAGAATCACAAGAACAAACACACAATTTGTAGGCTTGTGATGCAATAAAACAATTCAGCAGACCAAACTGTGGGGAATAATTGTATGCACTATACCTCCACCTAAAATGAAGGGGGGATGTATCCCCATCCCCCCAGGATCTACACCCCTGGTCTTTCAGTAGCAATAGTTTTACATATTCGGACATAACTTAAGTAAGTCGTCATATATTTAGTATAGATTGAATATAATTTTTGTAGGTCAGTACGATGGGTAAACTTTCATTATCTCGCTGTTACTTAGTCTGAGACCTCGAAGATGTCATCAAACACTCCATAAGTTTATTATTTTCGCCTACAGAATAACGCTGTGATGACAGCACGTTCAGTGTTGTGCAACAAATTATCATCAAAAATATTTGTTTTCATCGACGACTGCAAGAGTTCTTTACAACAATCTCTTATCACTAAACTTAGATAACTGTCACTCAAGAAGAACCATCTTATGACTTATTCCTGTTACTACAGTAAACTTTACTAACTTTTCCCCTAATATTGTAAAACAGAAATATCACAAAGATACACATGTATGAAGGTTACTTCAGTCTTGGTAACCCATACCTGTTTCAGTTTGTGTTATTTGTAAATACCAAAGGTTATTATACTGTCAATTTGTCAGAGTAATTTGTCCCTTGGATAAAATTGTCCAGATTGTAAACTGGACAATACTGATATTTCTTCACGTGTCTAACCTATTATACCTTCAATAAGTTAGACCATGCACATATCTCTGAGTGTTACACTTGTAAAATTATATTTAAATAAATATCTGAGTTATAGATTTAAAACACAAAGTAGTAACTCAGAAAATTTCCTATCGTACCACTAAATGCTGAGAATTTCGTAAAGTTATATTTAGCTTTTTGTAATGTTATATAAAGTATAAGATTGCATAAATACATTTTATTCACTATTAAGTTCAGTGACATATAAAATCCGTTTTTTATTGTCAGAGTTCATGTATAGTAGACGTACAGTCCGTTTTGGTTGTAAAGTTTATTCTGTGATAATAGACAGTGAATATGATGAATTTATAAAATGTATAAAAAGATGTTTTATATTGTAAGAAATTTGAAAGATATTGAAATAGAAATTTCTGGTTTGTCTGTCTGTTTTGTAGAAATCAACTCAATACTTGTTTCTCTCAATCAGAGTATCGATCAAAACATTACATCAGTTATTAATGTTGTTACGTATCTTGGACGGGCCTCTAATTTGTTATGTAACGTATTACGATTTCAAGTAATTTGAAATTGAGTTACATTATAATTTTAATTTAGAAGTTAATTAAACGTACAGATGTATCAACTTTTTATATTTATCTCCAAAGTTGATACACAAAATTTTCTTTCTTAATACAAATATAATGCACAAACAATAATACAAATTATAATAACGGTTACTACGAATAATGATTTATATGCAAAAGTTTTATAAACAAACAATATTGAATTTTTGTCTGATTCAGAACTTACTTAATATCCTACAGAATGTTCACGACTAGCGAATTAATTCTGAGGTGATATAGATACAATTCACTTACTGGAGGGGTTAACTAGCTTTAGCTGGTCACACGTGAGATTTTCACAGCTGACGTTATAGATTGTCTTAGTACAAACTCAAGTTAATGCACTGAAGTTAAACGGTTTTAAAGTTCGAAAGATATAAACATTCTTAGTCAATTATTTGTAGTCTCCTGATTAATAAGCGTTTATCACAGTTATCGCTTCCAAGATTCATATTATACCATATCTAGCAAACCAACAATACAAGCTGCCTCTTGCCGTCTCGTGTTGGTTATGTTTTATAACTGTTAGGCGAATTTCTAGATATTTCAGTTGGCTCAACAATACTGACGTTACGCTAGTGGTTTCGTAAAATATACATTGTTAATTCTTATATTCAAGAACCTCCGGCAAATTTAGTGAATATGCTGGAATTTCGCAACATACATTTAACAGTTTAAGTTACATGCATTTCTAAATGTATATTTAACTGAAACAAATATTGATATTAAAATAACTATATAAGAGTAAATCTCACACAGTGGTATATCATTTAGAAAGGGATTTAATTTTATATGGGGCAATTCGAGCCGACGTTACGAACTTAGGGGACCCGGCATGGCCAAGCGCGTTAAGGCGTTCGAATCGTAATCCGAGAATTGCGGGTTCGAATTCCAGTCGCGTCAAACATTCTCGCCATGGGAGCGTTATAATGTTACGTTCAATCCCATTATTCGTTGGTAAAAGAGTAGTCCAACAGTTGGCGGTGGGTGATGATGACTAGCTGCCTTCCCTCTAGTCTTACACTGCTAAATTAGGAACGGCTAGCGCAGATAGCTCTCGAGTAGCTTTGCGCGAAATTCTAAAACAAACAAACGAACGAACTCAGGTATTAACCAACACGTGACTAATGAACAAGGGTCAAATCACTGGTCACCGTTTAGCGTCTCTTCTTATAAAATACCTTGTTCTAGATATATTTGTCCCTGTGTGTGTAAAATAATAAACAGAAATAGATCCATGGATTACGACTGTATTATTTGCGGAAAATATTTTCTGAATGTTTAATCACTTTAGTAAGTGTTCTATTTGCTTTGTCTACGGAGATGTATTTTATTTACGTAGTCATATAATTAAGCATTTAAATATTCCCAATTACTACTCCACTGGACCATTGGCATTATCCAAGATAGGCATAATGTACTTCAGATGAGAATTCGGTTAGAGGATGATGAAGATAAAAGTTGTTGTTCTTCTGAAGCAGACGATTTTACTTAAGTGTATGAAGTTCTAAACGTTATGTTTAGAACCATCACATCACCACTCACATCTCTTCTACTGATGAAATGTTTCTAACTTTTTATAAACATCACCATTAATTATTGTCTGACTTTTTTAATAATTATATATCGTCCTTAGCGAGATCAACATGGTTAATACTGTTGATGATTATGGAATATGGTAACAGAAATCTTGTCTGTCTGTTGTCTTGTAGAAAATCGGATTGATTGATTTTTTGTTTGTCAAGTGGTCACGTCATACTTTACAAACCTTTACGTAAATATATTGAAGAGAGTTTACTAAAATGTAATATGCCACTTTTAAACTGTAGAGGGCAGTCATTTTAGTACATTTGATTATCTATTTATAAATTGCAAATAAAAACTATTTCATGATACAGTAACAATGTCGAAAATCCAATACAGGAAATATCTGTTTTGAAATATCCGAAGAATAATCACTTAATTTGTAATTAAAGGTTCTTTTACGGTTATGATTGTTAAGTGATTTTCAATATTGTGGTGATTTTCTCTTCGTGGCTACAGAGTACATAAAGCAGGATTAAGGCGAGTGGTATTCTACTCAGAGAAAGTCGACCTTGTGTTTGTCTAAATGAAATATTTTTTCAAGTTATAGCATAGAGTCAAACTAGTAAAAGTGTAAGTTTAATTATAGCTTTCTTGTTTTATAACATATAAAGGATATGCAAATAATCAACCAGTGTTAAGTGTTCTTGTTAGGACCATTCAAATGACTATAAATCTTAACTAAATATTTAGTAATTTAAACCAATCAAATGAGACATCAAATAGTAAATTTTAATTATTTTATGACGTCATCCTTTTTTCTAGGATAATTTAATTATAACCAATTTATGTTACGTTATTGAAAATCTTTAATCACTTGATTTGTAACTGAACAGTTTTAATTAGGTATGTTGATCTGTTTTTGGGACAGTTCAAGTGGTCAGAAAATTTAATTAACTAATGAAATAGTAATTTAAACCCATTAATTATAGACATGTTATGTTGGTTTTGTAGAATTTTGACGTCATTGCCGCTATCAATGCGCCACCTGGTGACAATTTATAGGATCACATGGCATCACAATTCTCCCAGAGTTCGGCGCACGTGTGGCGCCTTCTAGTGGCGTGTTGCTCTGCTCTTGGGGTAACTACTAACGTATATACCCGGCATTCTATGTGATCATGTCAATAAAGAGCACTAAATCAAAACCTTATGATAGGCTTACAGTAGAAGTAGAGATAAACGATAGACATATAATCGAAGTTATGAAGAAAGATAAATTTCTAGGAGAAGTTCCAATGAGAGATACGCTTGAAGAAGGAGGCCAGACGAAGGATAGGCTTATTGTAGAAATTCATTTCTTTCGTTCTTTGTTTTCAATTTCGCGCAAAACTACACGAGAGCTATCTGCGCTAGCCGTCTTTAATTTAGCAGTGAAGGACCAAAACGAAGACAGCTGGTCATCACCATCCACCGCCAAATCTTTTGCTACTCTTTTACCAATGAATAATGGGATTACTCTTTACCTAATAACGTCTCCATGGCTAAGAGAGCAAACATGTTTGGTAGGATGAGGTTTCGAACCTGCAATCTTCAGATTATAAGTGTCCTAACCTCCTGGCTATGCCGCACCTGAACTTCATTTGAAGGACAGTCTTGTATTCGACGTTCAGATGAGGGATAGCACAGTAAGATGGCCACATAAGTAGGCTTTGGTAAACCTCTCCAATCGATCATATATCCAATAATCAACTTGAATAAACACGATACTTTAATTGATTTTTATATTATTATTTGCTCTGTAACGTAGATAATTCTAGATAGAATGCTATAAAGATTTCCCCTGGGATGAAAAGTTAAATAGAAAAAAGAAAAATTACTTTCATAATATTAGTCCATTTGGTAGGTGTTGTTGTTGTTTTAAATTCAACACAAAGCTACTCAATGGGCTATCTGTACTCTGCCCACCACCGGTATCGAAACCCGATTTTTAGGGTTTTAAATCCGCAGATATACCGCTGAGCCACGGGTGGGGAGCAGACAGCTGGTGAATTATTGTTATGAATATTTGTGACTGTGTTTCCTGAGGAGTTAGGTTACCCGAGTAACGAACGTCAAACGGAACAAAATCTCGCTTATTAAACAAATTAATAAGTTGAATTTAGATACCGTGTTTCGATGTCGTGTACGGTTGATGATTTTCAATTCTTTTTGTTACCTCGACTCGATGGGACATAAATCTAGAAACCAAAATGTTAACTCAAACTGACGAGAGTAGCGAAAGATTTCGTCCATACGTTTCATGTAACAAAATTGGACTTACTGAGGTGTCTTGCAAGATATTGTTAACAATGATATGTAGGAATATCATTGCTTCTATATTTATTACATATTGTGTGTTTTATTAAAATGAACTCTTGGAAAACCCCTTATTAAAAACGTCGTCATGTTATATCATTTGCTTAATGTTTGCTTGAAGTAATTCTGTCGAGATATTTTAATTAAAGACGACTTTGCGCGATCACGTGGATCCGGATGGAAAATTTTCCAGCGGTGGAAGATTCTCTTTTCTTCAAGATAACATGTATAAGAATACATAAAGGTAATAGTTATAAACCTTTAATAAGTTACAAAACAACCAGGATCTCCAAAGAAACCGTTGCTTAGCTACATATCACTTGCCAGGTAGGTAAGTTTGTTATGTTTGGTTTTGAATTTCGCACAAAGCTACTCGAGGGCTATCTGTGCTAGCCGTCCCTAATTTAGCAGTGTAAGACTAGAGGGAAGGCAGCTAGTCATCACCACCCACCGCCAACTCTTGGGCTATTTTTTTACCAACGAATAGTGGGATTGACCGTCACATTATAACGCCCCCACGGCTAAAAGGGGCGAGCATGTTTGGCGCGACCGGGATGCGAACCCACGACCCTCAGATTACGAGTCGCACGCCTTAACACGCTTGGCCATGCCGGGCCCCGGTAGGTAAGAAACAGTACCAAGTTTCATCAGTTTTATCGGTCTGGTTCAGCCGAAATCTGTGAAAGAGATACGATACACGCCGTAAGGGAAAATCTAGGCTTCAGAAGCGGATTTGTTTTTCTTCATCATCTGAGAAATTTGTGTAAAACAAATCTTTTGCTGAAAATGTTTTATAAAAAAATATTTTAGACAAAATTCGCGCAAGAAAATCAACAATCTGTCCTCCATGCACCAGAAAATTTATTGTCTGACGAAACGTAAAAAACAAGAAAGATTTGAACTAGATATCGATTCACGGCCTTGTTCCGCCCTATAGCTGTAAAGCTGAAAGACCTAGTGTCCTCACTCTCATTAGAACTAAAAAAGAAAACACAACAGATTTATACCGGTTTCTCTTCCATTTATTATTCTTTATTTTGTAAGCAAACTTTGGCATTGTGTCCGTAACTTTTCCTTTTAGGCATGTGTGGTTGTTTAAAAAGCTCTTCAGAATTGCGTTTTTTCACAGTTGTGAAAAATCACTGATGTGCTCATTTCCAAACGAGCACCATCCCCCTAGCGGATTGTACCGGCTGATTCCACGAAGGTATATTTTATACTCGTAGTTGTTATAATTACACGTTGGCATTTATTACACTTAAAGATTTTTCAAAAATATAGTAATTTCATTGATGCAATTCCCCTGGTGGTGAGAAAGTTTCCCATTTAATCTGAAATAAAAACCAAGGTCCCTAAATGGAAGTTAAGAAAAAAATAATAAATAATTTTAACATTATTTTAAACTTCTAAACAAACTGACAAAAGAGGTTAAAGATATTTGTATGAAAATATTTAAACTATGTTTTGAAATTATCTTTTATAGTATTTCTGTACGTTTTGTTTTCCTACTGGGTTCAAAAATATTATTAATAAGACACCTTACCAGATTTTGTAATATCATCAAAAGGGCCCGACATGGCCAAGTGGTTAAGGGAATTGACTCCTAATCCGAGGGTCACTGGTTCGAATCTCCGTCACACCAAACATGCTCGCCCTTTCAGCCGTGGGGGCGTTATAATGTCACGGTTAATCTCACTATTCGTTGGTAAAAGAGTAGCCCAAGAGTTGGCGGTGCGTTGTGATAACTAGTTGCCTTCCCTCTAGTGATGCACTGCTAAATTAGGGACGGCTAGCGCAGATAGCCCTCGTGTTGCTTCACGCGAAATTTAAAACAAACCAAAATACAATAATATTGGGTTTGAGCGCCATCTGTACATTAAGGTTTACATCAAATCACACGTGAGATGAACTAGGCACAAAAAGCCAGTTACTTTGTTAAAACAATAACGATTGATCGAGTTAGTTACAAACCTCCATTTGTTCATGTAGAAACCGAAGCTTTTGTTCAAACGTTTGAAAAACCGTGTCAGATGCTAAGCTTTTGAAGTGCTGCCCCCCTGGTAGCTTAACGGTAATACTGAGGGCTTGATTCTTGCAGTGGGAAACAGCTGAGTTTTCGTCTTAAACCAAACAAACGTGATAAAATGTTAATTGCTCATAATATCTGTTTAGGTGCATAATTGTACTTGTAGAAAACTTTATTTTAATGTATCTTGTTCAATTTGATTTATGATAAGTAAACTGTGGACACTAGCATGACGATATAATAAAGTCTGTTTGTTTTGTTTTTTGAATTTCGCGCAAAGTTACTTAAAAGCTATCTGTGCTAGCCGTCCCTAATTTAGCAGTGCATAACTAGAGGGAAGGCAGCTAGTTATCACAACCCACCGCCAACTCTTGGGCTACTCTTTCACCAACGAATAGTGGGATTAACCGTCACATTATAACGCCCCCACGGCTGAAAGGGCGAGCATGTTTGGTGCAACGGGGATTCGAACCCGCGACCCTCGGATTACGTGTCGAACGCCTTAACCTGCCGGGCCATAATTAAGCCTATTTACATGTTATTATGCTGATCGAGCAAGATTTTGGGTCGGTTTATATTTCTATTAAATAAACAGGCTTTGCTTATGTTTATGTGTTTACTTTGAGCCTAAACTAGGACTACTTTTCTCGATTCTCCCTTCGAAACACATCAGTGGCTTAGCGGTAAGTCTGACATTTAATTGTATAAATTAAGTTTCGATACCTGTGAGGAGCGCAGCATAGATTACTTTGTGGATTATAAGAAATAAATATTCTCAAAAACCCGACAATTATGTAAAGTAATTCTATTACGTAATAAAAAAAAATCATTTTTGCTTAAAAAAATAACTATTGAAGTTTTATTTCTGTAGTTTATTGTTTTCATTACATACATTTCTAGAATATTCTATTAGTAACTTACTTTATGTGTCTGTTTGGTCTTACAAAAAAGTTACTGCTATTTTTAATACTACGAGTGTATATTTGTTTAAAATAAGAAGTCCCATGTTGGGGTCCCCCGCTAGTACAGTGATAAGCTTACGGATTTACATTGCTAAAATCAGGGTTAGATTCCCTCCGTGGACTCAACAGACATCCTGATGTGGCTTTGCTATAAAAAAAAAAATACACGCACACACACACCTTGGTTGGTCAGCGGTAAGTATATGAACTTAAAACACTACTACAGGGTCGATTAGGCTAATAGACGTAAAGTGTATTATAAATATTATACTAACACACATCTACATAACTTTTATGTAAATTAAACCACAAATAAACTGTTTATAAACAAATAACCAAAAATAGGAGGAGCAGAAAGTGTTCGTACATTTCAGAACGTGTGAAAAAACTTATATTCCCGTAAAAAATTTGTTTAGTTTGGCGAATAAACTACGTTATACCATTCCAGAACTAGACACTGGGTTCATAATTATTGGAATTTAGCCAGCAAAAAATATACTTCCGGTAATTTAGCGCCGTCTCCGTCATTATCTGCTTGGTCATCATGGCGAACAGGAAACAACTGTCCAGTGATTTAAAAACCGAATTATTGTAAAATAAAAGTCTCGTGTGTCTCTTTCCGGTATTGCTACACAACTTAATGTGCCGAAATATACTGTTCAAAGCATAATTGCCAAGTTTAAGCTGACAGGGTCAACTGCTAACCTCCCTCGTTCCGGACGCCCCACCAAAATTCCAGAAAAAAACCAAGAGGAAGGTTCTCAGAGAAGTTAGTAGGAACCCTCGTTTAACACGTAATGACATTCAGAAACTGGTAAGGGAAACTGGGGTTGAAGTAAGCACCTCTAAAGTTACAAACATATTACGCTCTTCTGGGTTCAAAGCATGACGTCCTCGTAGAACTCCATATTTAAAGCCTGTCCATTTACAAGCACGATTGAGGTATGCAAGAAAGCATGTAGATAAACCCTTTACCTATTGGAAGAGTATTTTTTGGTCAGACGAGACTAAAATCGAGCTTTCGGCCACAATGATGTATGCAATATTTTCCGTAAGAAGGGGGGAACGAAATCTTCCAAAGAACACCGTCCTTACAGTTAAACACGGAGGTGGCTTGATCATGCTATGGGGTTCCTTCAGCCCTTCTGGTGTAGGCAGCCTTCACCGCGTCAACGGAATCATGAAAAAAGAAGAGTACGTTGATATATTAGGCACTCATATCAAGAATGATGTTCGGAACTTGCGGCATGGGCATCGTTGGATCTTCCAGCACGACAATGACCCCAAGCACACATCGAAATATGTGCAATCGTGGTTGCAGATGAACCATATAAGCGTTCTGGAGTGGCCTTCGCAGTCACCCGATCTAAACCCAATTGAAAACGTTTGGCATGAGTTGAAGACCAGGATTCATCAGCATCATCCGAAAAAACTTGCAAGAGTTGGAGCCTTTCTGTAAAGAATAATGGAAGAAAATACCAGTCGAGTACTGTCAAACAATCATGGAGGTCTATGAGGAGAGATTGCGCCAAGTAATTCACCTGAAAGGCCACACAACTGACCACTAAAGTAGACGCACGAACACTTTCTGCCCCTCCCATGTTTGGTTATTTGTTTATAAACAGTTTATTTGTCGTTCAATTTACATAAAAATTTATGTAGATGTGTGTTAGTATAATATTTATGATATACCATAATTTCTTTATCCTAATCGTGATACTTTTTAAGTTATGAGGAAATAACTACTCATGATGCAGGGGGACGAACACTTTCTGTCGTAACTGTAGCAAAGGCGTGCGGCTCATGGAAACAAACGAAGCAATACTTCTCCAATAATTATTAAGTTAAATATGACGTCATGAAATTACAACTGGCTCATACGTAACCACTCTACTATACCATACGTAATCAGTAATAAACTTGTACCTGTTGAGAATACTCTAAACTACAACTATCAACATGCTTTTATTTTTGAGTTGATTTTAGATTTTATTCTACTAGAAAAGGCTTTATTTCTAACTGACAACATTTTTGTTGCATAATATATCATTTAAACAATATAATGCTTCTTATACGAAATATTTTCTGAATAAAAAATTTAAAATTTACCCTTGTATTTAAAAACAAAGATAACTTGAATGTTATATCGGTCTATTTTATGGCAAAACGATTACCAGTTAATCTTACTTCAAAATACACGCAAAATTTGAACTTATTGACAATTTATAGTCTATATATTAAATGATTTAAATCTAAAACATTTAAGCGAAGTAACCAATTTGTGAATAAGTTAAAGTTTCGTAATTACTATTATTTACAAATTAAAATGTACAATAAGCAAATCAAATATAATAAAACATAATTTTCTTGCAATATTTGGAAACTTTTGTTTTTTTCGTGACCTGCACCTTGTGCTCGTGGCTGTTTGTTACCTCTCTGATGAATCCGGGGGGTCGTGGGTTCTAATCCCCATCACACCAAATATGCTCGCCCTTTCAGTTGTGGCGGTGTTATAATGTGTCGGTCAATTTCACTATTCGTTTGTAAAAGAGTGGCCCAAGAGTTGGCGGAGGATGGTGCTGACTAGCTGCCTTCCCTCTTGTCTTACACTACTAAATTAAGGACGACTAGCGCAAATAGCCCTCTTGTAGCTTTGCGCGAAATTCAAGAAAGCAAACAAACAAACCTCTCTGATGTCACGTGATGTTCAGGTTCTTTGGGCATTGTATCAAATGATAGTTATTTTTTTTGTATACATAAGTTTTTTTGTGAAGTGTTACCCTTCAGATTTGAATATAGATTCAAAAGATAATAGGAAAAAAATTTAACTGTAGTATTGAAAAGCTTATTAGTTAACAAGTCTGGTACAAAGAGTTTTAGCGATAAAGAAATCGTCATCAGAAATGGTTGACCGATGCCAGCTCTAAGACTAACTGGAAGAACAAAGCAGTGCTTTCGAAAATTCAATGTAAAGGAATATGACAGGACATCTTGGTTTACTGCTTGTCCTAACTTCCAGAAGATGTTCTGTTCGTCACGTTTATTCTTTAACAGTGAATTTGGAACATGAAAATCAAGCGGCTGTGATTATTTAAATAATGAGCATAAGGCAATAAAAAGACGAGAAAATTCCTCCAGTCATATATTTTCAGCTCTAGGCCTAGCTGGATTTTGAAAATCACGAATTGAATTCCAACTAAATAGCCGTTATACGATAAACGTAGCCGTTATAAGATAAATGTAGCCATTATAAGATAAATGTAGCCGTTATAAGAAAAATGTAGCCGTTATAAGATAAATGTTGCCATTATAAGATAAATGTAGCCGTTGTAAGATAAATGTAGCCGTTATAAGATAAATGTAGCTATTATAAGATAAATGTATCCGTTATAAGATAAATGTAGCCATTATAAGATAAATGTAGCCATTATAAGATAAATGTATCCGTTATAAGATAAATGTAGCCGTTGTAAGATAAATGTAGCCGTTATAAGATAAATGTAGCTATTATAAGATAAATGTATCCGTTATAAGATAAATGTAGCAATTATAAGATAAATGTAGCCGTTATAAGATAAATGTGCAAATGCACAATGAAAGGCTAGAGAGGAATGGCTATATTTTAAAAAGATTAACCAATGTATATGATATTTGGATGAACAACAATTAGTATTTAGATGTCATGATGTATCACTAGGGTCTGCTAACCAAGGCAACAGTGTGGGATTCGTAAATTTGTGCCAGAAATATGATCCATTATTGAAATCCCATTTCGAGAACTCAATGTTTCTTCTAGCCTGTCAAATAGAATCCAGAATGACCTTATTAATTATGTTGGGGAAGTATTACTGAATAAAATTAAAAGCGAAATAAGTGATTCTCCGTTTGTGGCTTTTATCGTCGGTGAAATTACTGATGAGGCCCGGCATGGCCAAGCGTGTTAAGGCGTGCGACTCGTAATCTGAGGGTCGCGGGTTCGCATCCCCATCATACCAAACATGCTCACCTTTTCAGCCGTGGGGGCGTTATAATGTGACGGTCAATCACACTATTCGTTGGCAAAAGAGTAGCCCAAGAGTTGGCGGTGGGTGGTGATGACTAGCTGCCTTCCCTCTAGTCTTAAACCGCTAAATTAGGGACGGCTAGCGCAGATAGCCCTCGAGTAGCTTTGCGCGAAATTCAAAACAAACAAACAAACTACTAATGAAAGAACCATTTCTCGGCTTTCTACTGTTGTGTGACATGTCACTAAAGACGGTGACATTTGTGATAGATTTCTGGGGTTTACAAGTGTTAATGCAGATCGAACAACTTAGGTTTATCCAAGATAGTGTATAATTTAGTTAATGAATTCAATATTGGGTCAAAATTTGTTGCGCAAACCTGTGATAGGGCAAGCATGATGTCCGTGAACTGAATGGGCTTCAAAAGAAAGTTAGATATAAGTATCCAAAAGATGTTTTCATTTTTTATACGACACACAGATTAAATTCAGTGTTGCCACAACTTACGACGAAGACCAAGGAGTGTGATAGATTCTTTGCAAAACTTAAACCACTCTCATTGTTTTTTTGCGAAATCAACAAAGTGTGTGCATTGTTTTGATACTGAACTGAAGAAAAGATTCCAGAAAGTGGCCTCGACTATTTGGAATTATAATCACTGGCTTGTTGAAGCTGCCTTGCAATACAAGGAAGAACTCGTTGACTTGTTTCAAGATACTGTTGAAAAGTTTGGCAACCAGAATACTGAAACACTTTCACCGAATCTTGGATATTTTGAGTTCAATTTCTTGTTGAATATATTTGCCAGTATTTTTTATATACGAATATTATATTTGATGTTTTACAGAACATGACATCTGACATATCTTACTGTATGAATAAGGTAAACGAAATGATAACTATTCTGTCAAAAAAAGAAAGAAAGACGATATTGATGAATTTTGGGCAATAGTTGATGGATTGTACTCCCTTACTAAATGCATAAGAAATGAACCCAGAGAAAACATTAATATAATATACAGAAAGCCAATTTATGAAAGTTTTAATGCAATATGCGGCCAAACTGAAATTAGGTTTTTTGTTTGTTTCTGTTGTTTTAAATTTCGCGCAAAGCTACTCGTGGGCTATCTGCGCTAGCCGTCCCTAATTTAGCAGTGTAAGCCTAGAGGGAAGGCAACTAGTCATCACCACCCACCGCCAACCCTCGGGCAACTCTTTTATCAACGAATAGTAGGACTGACCGTCACTTTATAACGCCCCCACGGCTGAAAGGGCGAGCATGTATAGTGCGACGGGAATTCGAACCCGCGACAGTCAGATTACGAGTCGAACGCCTTAACCCACCTGGTCATGCCGGGCCTTAACAAAATAAGAGAGAAGTATTTTTAGATGGATGGTATACACTTAATAATTGTGACGTGATACATAAAAACTGGTGAGTGAAGTAAGATATTTATATATATTACTGCTCTTCGTTCTTTACCTAAGGAATTTAAGCCACAATACTACATTTTCTTTAAATAACTTCCTAAATGACACTACTATTTTTTGTAACATAATGAGAAGATGCACAGTACTTTATCGATATACAGGTTCCTAAACAGATTATAATGTTGATTTTAAGACTTGAATTATGTTCACCAAAGGTATTAATTATCCAAACACAGAATCTTCAAGTCAAAATTAATTATAGTACACTACTTCCAGAGACAATAAGGACAGACACGTGAAGATAAAAACAAACAAACAAACGTACTTTGCGACTGGATTAAACTCTCCATAATGAAAAACTCATTTTGATAAGCAAAGCTACGTAATAATTAAAAAGCAGTACTTTTAACATAAACTAAGCTTAACTATATAGTAATTTAATATTTATTATGCCTAATCTTGATTAGTTTTAATTATATAATAATTCGATATTCATAATATCTTGTCTTCATTAGGCTTAACCATACAATAATTCGACATTTATTATGTTTAAGGTAACTTGTTTAGGTTTAACTGTAAAATAATTTGACATTTGTTACGTTTAATCTTGATTAGGCTTAGCAATACAATAATTATATATTTAGTAAATCTTATCTCGATTACGTTTATTCAAATAATATTTAGATGTTTAGTTACTCCTGATTGAGGTTAGCTAAGTAATCGTTATAGGCTTACGTGTTCTAAAAAACAAGACGTATTGATTAATACTGAATCGATGAAGTCCTTGACGTCCTTCGAGCGAAGCAGTTCCCGATTTATGATTGAGACAACTCTACAACCAACGGCTTGTCAGGGTCTCTGGAAGCACTAATGTAAGTCGAGTGACGTGAACTTAATGCACCAACAAACCACTCTACAAAATATCTTTACATTTCTGCATCATACTCAAGTTATTAGAAAAAAAACATTCAAGGAAACCTAATATTATTTAATGTTTTCACACTTCATATTTAATTAAATACGACTTGACTTTTCCTGTTTTACAGGCTTAACTGTAAGGTTTGAGAAACTGTTACTAGCGAAGGTATCTAGCCCACTTGACTTGTCCCTTGCCGTGCTACAGATTTAATAGAAAGGTTAGTAAAATTATTACTAGTGCAGATACACAGTCCTTGTGACTTGTCCCTATGTTATAGATACCTAGCCCCCTTGACTTGTCCCCTACTATGTTATAGATACCTTGTCCTCTTGATTTGTCCCCTACTATGTTATAGATACCTAGTCCCTTGATTTGTCCCCTACTATGTTATAGGTACCCTAGCCCCTTGTTTTGTCCCCTACTATGTTATAGATACCTAGCCCCTTGACTTGTCCCCTACTATGTTATAGATACCTAGTCCCTTGACTCGTCCCCTACTATGTTATAGATGCCTAGCCCCTAAACTTGTCCCCTACTATGTTATAGATACTTAGTCACCTTAACTTGTCCCCTGCTATGTTAGAGATACCTAGTCCCCTTAACATGTCCCCCTCTATGTTATAGATACCTAGTCACCTTAACTTGTCCCCTACTATGTTAGAGATACCTAGTCCCCTTAACTTGTCCCCTGCTATGTTAGAGTGTCTTGGTTAAAAATTAATATTTCAGTCATTTATTTTTGCGTGTTTTTTTTTGTTTATTGTCGAGCAAAAATGTATAACATAGGCTATACTATGTTCTGTTGACTAAAGGGATTGAGCCCGAAATGTTAACATAATATACTCTCGAGATTACCACTTAATCCAACCAGTGATTATGTGAGTGTGTATTCATCACCTTTACCCCACAATAAAATAGGTCTAGCCGTCTGATGATCCACATAAATTCCTGTTTGCTTTTTAAAAATTTTATTTAACAGTATAATACAGTTTTTTCATACCAAAGTTGGCTTTAAGAACGTGAATAAAACTATATCACTTACTAAACCAAACACACAAGCAGACACTCGAAGAAACACATTTAAGTCATTGCAGCTTAAGCCTCGTTAGATGAGAGAAATCAATACCTTATAAGGGTAGCTGAGTGCACTGAAAGACGATTTGTACTCGTAGAATTGCATCACAAGCGGATGTGTAAATAAATATTTAAGTGCACGGTAACGTTTGTTGAAAACAAACGAAGAGATTAAAACCATAAAAAATGAGAAATGTACTTGTAAGGCTTTTAACTGAAGTCAAGTTGTTCTAACAGAACTAACGTTCTTTTATGTCGTCTTCTCTTTAATAACAAAATCACTGGATGCTATAGAATCTGTAATTTGAAAGTTTTTAACCTAACTTCCACCATTCCACTTAGTTTTCTCTCCAAATATCTTCACGTCAACATTTCTAGATTATTGTATAAACTCTTTGAAGTCACTTACAAGTCCTGGGATTTTTTTCGTCATGTGTTAATATCTGTCTTTCTGGGTTGATGCGTTTCTACCGTTTCACTTTCTTAATCAATATTCTCCATTATCCTGCCAGTGACGACAACAGTAATTGTGTCATTAGTTATTGAAGTTCTCTTAGGACTATATAGCATTATGAAACAAGGCAGATGAGCTAAATAGCACGTAGCATCGCATATTAACCAGGAAACGGAGCACGTGAACCAGAAATGCCATATAGCATCGTGAATAGCAACACCATGCTGATATCATCGTATAGCAACCACAACAGAAGACGTGTACCAGAAACATCTATAACATATAGTACTACCCAGGAAACAAAAAAATATAGATGCTTGTTTTTGAATTTCGCACAAAGCTACTCGAGGGCTATCTGTGCTAGCCGTTCCTAATTTAGCAGTGTAAGACTAAAGGGAAGGCAGCTAGTCATCACCACCCACCGCAAACTCTTAGGCTACTCTTTTACCAACGAATAGTGGAATTTACCGTCACATTATAACGCCCCCACGGCTGAAACGAGCCGTTTTTACATATAAAGTTCTTAGTGCACCAGAAACATCATATAGTATCGTTTAGTAACCAGGAATCAAGTCATTTGGACCAGCCTTATAGTTTGGGCAAATAATAAATGGTAACTTAGTCACATCTCTTTTTCTCTGTGCCCAAAAATTCCAACAAAAAAAAAACCATCTACTACAAAATATGGAATACAAGAACCTATTTGGCTCGAAGTTATTATAGCTACTGCTATGTCATCTGTTTCTGAAGGATTTTTCAGGAGTGATATATTAGAGTAAAATAGTCAGAGAAATGTTCCAGTAAAAAGAAGTGACTTTAGCTGAACGAGTACCACACATGGAGAGACTCCTGGTTATCCGATCTGGATGCTCCACGTGAAATGACGGATTTGTTGGCACTTGACCATTTATAGATGTCATAACAGACGAGATTATGAGAACTAACTTGAATTAAAGTAATGAAAATTCTGCAGTTGCTGATGGTAACTGAACATATTAAAGTTGCTTATAAATAACTAAAGATGTCATCTTGAGATTACACTACCATCACATCAAGTAGCAATGAAACATAACATTACCTTGACAATAGCTTAAAGGATCTGAAAGTGTTAGTTATACTAAATGAAGGATGTAAACCAACAGGTACATTAAGTGTAAGTTAAAAGGATATATTATGAGGAACTGTAGACTAAAGTCTTTATAGAACAAGTTCTCCCAGAGAACACTATAAAATAGGAACTGTCACAGATGTTGGAATCCTGGCCATTACAGCTAATATTATGGGGAATAAACAGTTAATACATCGATACAATACTATAAGCATGAGTCTTTAAGCCAAGCAGGATTAAAGACACAGTAGAGGATTAAGCAGACATCGTAAGAGCAAGTGATTGTGAAGATCCAGGAAGAGGGAAGTTAATCTTATTCATGATGGAATAGTGCATATTAGGAAGTGACTTCATGTGGACACATATATGTGAGATTAGGTTATCTTTAATTAACTTTATTATGTATAACCACAAACTTCATGTGCACTACACAGTTTTTACACCAGTGCTTCATCTTTCAGTGATAACAACGAGGGCAATAATTGTATTACGAAGAAATAAAATGCTCATACCAAGGATAATCAGGAACAAATATACGTTTAGTAATTGGATCATAGTACAACCAAGCATGTTTTGATGGATTAATATTTGGAAGAACTCTTGCAGTTCTGTGGAATAAAAATACTGTCATTACGACTATTAACATTCGAGTCACGTGTGGACGAGACATTGCAAAATGTGAAGATATATATGCAGTACTTTCACATTAGAGATCGTCACATACAGTAACTCTTGAAGCAAGATTTAAAAATCTCATGTCAAGACCTCACATAAATACATCTTACTGCTTCACTATTAAAATTAATAGAATGATTGTGTTTTCTCTGTAAACATATTTACAACTTCATGTGGAAATATCATACAGTTGTGTCACTTCTTTCTCTAAATATTCTTATGTCTTCGGGTGTTAACATTAAGAAAATAATTATGTTTGATGTGTATAATTATTTCTTCAGATGTTAAAATTGTGAAACTGATAGTGTTATTTCTTAATATATATATGTACAAATATGCTTGCTTCTTCAGGTGTCAAAATTTTTTTAAAATGTTGTTTTGAATTAAACACAAAACTACACGATGGGCTGTCTGTGCTCTGTCCACCTCGGGTATCGAAACCCGGTTCCTAAGTCCGCTGACGTACCGCTCTGCCACTGAGAGTATTCACAAAATGATAGTGTTATGTTTCTCTCTTTGTGAACAAATTTGAATCGATTGAACGTTTTAAACGCTAATTTGTAAAGTATGGCTTAGTCAGACTAATGTTTGTAGAGTGAAACTTAACTCAGATATGGCATTTGAAACTGTTTGTTTATAAATATCTCCAGATATCTTTCCAACTCACTGTCAGGTTGTTTTAGGGGCACGATTATTTACAGCAGGTGTCTGTGATTTCTTAACTATATAGTTCAACATGTTTTAAAATAATATATATTCATAATATGTCAGATGTATGTTCAGAAAATTCATTACACTACTGTTTGCAATAGTTAAATCTAGAGCTTTAAATAACTCACCTTTTCATCAAATAGTCCACACGAGCGGACTCGTTTAACTTAGAACACACTTTGACAACTTATTATCTCTGTTATTACAACAGAAACTATACAACGTTTGATATTACCTATTATGGCTCAACTCCACGCAAGCTAACTCCACTTTTTCTTTTACTTTCTATTTGAACATTTCACTTGCGTTCTATAACTGCACGTATTTATAACTCTGATAATAACAGCATTCACATAACGAGAAAACTTGCACGCTTCGAGTTCGATGACGTCAACAAAATTACAAGAGCCTTTAGAACAATTAGACTACATACACAACGTATGTTTCTACACAGTTACCTAACGAAACTTATTATATCTATGGCTTTTAAAATAGTTAACTTCCAACACACTTGGTAGGAAAACTAAATGACCATTACGTATTAAATTACTAAATAAACTAAGTATAGCTGTTAACTTTAAAAGAGTCTTGTAAATTCAATAGTCGTTAATACTCGAAGGTCGGTTTCCTATAAAGGTAGAGAAACAAGAGATAAGAATGTTATTAACAATGGGCCAAGCATTAGATGAAAATCACGAAACTAAAAATCGTTGGAACTTTATTGGATAATCAACATGGTTTCACTGAGGGAAACTCTTACCTTACAAGTATTTTGACATGTTTGAAAAGGTTGTTGCTTTTATAGATGAAGGTAAGAGTGTAGATTTGGCGTATCTGAAATTTTAGAAAGAATTTGACAAGATGTCACACAGATGGCTTGTAAAAAATTATCTCTATTGGTGTATGGGATAAGTTAACTAATTGGGTAGAAAAGTCGCTGGATGGAAGAAAGCAGACTTTTATAAACAAAGTTCATTCAAAGATGGGAGAAAGCAGACTTTTATAAACAAAGTTCATTCAAAGACGGGAGGAAGCAGAGACTTTTATAAACAAAGTTCATTCAAAGATGGAAGAAAGCAGAGACTTTTATAAACAAAGTTCATTCAAAGACTGGAGGAAGCAGAGACTTTTATAAACAAAGTTCATTCAAAGATGGAAGAAAGCAGAGACTTTTATAAACAAAGTTCATTCAAAGATGGAAGAAAGCAGAGACTTTTATAAACGAAGTTCATTCAAACTGGATTAATGTTACAAGTGTGGTATCTCAGGCCTTAGGACCGTTACTCTCTTTGATTTATATCAACGACATAAATGAAACGATGGTAAATAAATGACTTAAATTTTCAGGTGACATTATGTATGGTCTTTGGTTTTGCTGCTGATTTACAAAAGTAATTTACATTTAGTGAGTTGGTTAGATAAATGAAAGACGGATTTTAATTATGAAAAATACAGGGTAATGCTTGTGGGTTATCATAATTTAAGTTATAAGTGTCATTTGGATGGGAATAACTTTTACAGTGTCATGAAAGAATGGGACCTAGGTAAAATGGTTGATCAGTCTCTAAAGTCATCCAAGCAGTGTGCTGTTGCTAAAGGGATGACAAATACGACTTTAGTTTGTAGCTACAGAAATATTGAATACAAGTCTGACTAAGAACGATATAATTTCATTGTATATGTCATTGGTTAGGCCATATTTTGAGTAATGTGCTTTGTCTTGGGCTCCTTAGGAAAGGCATTGAACTGTTAGGAAAGGACCAGAGAAGGATAACTAAAATGGTACTGGGATGGAAAGCTTGCCATTTAAGAAGATATAAATATCTCTGAAATTGTTTTCTCTTGAAAAAAAGAAAAATTTAGGAGTTTCAAACTGAGGTGTTTAAAATTGTAAAGGGAACTAATAGTGTTGATATATCATCTTTTTCACACTTAACAATGAAGACAATAGGACTAGAGAAAACAAGTATACATTTTGTCAGCGTAGGAGCCATCTTCAGCTAAAACAAGGTGTTGCCTTTATATATTATAGAAGCAGTGAATTTAAACGAGTTTAAGAAAAACGTTTGATAAGGATATGAACGATAATGGCTGGGTTTAAGAATTTTAAACTTAATTTAGTTTAGAATGTGAAACAGATGAAATAGACCAATAAATCCTTTGTTGCGCCAAAACGTTATGTTATCTAATAACCTAGCACTAGAAGATTTATTTATCTATAAGCTGAACGTGGGGGAATCGTTCATAAACCTGGCACTTAAAGTGTTATTTTTCTAGAAACCAAACACTGGCAGATTTGTACAGAGATGGCAGAGAAAGGAAAATGAGTTTTGTACAGGTTTGCTTGTTAAAATAACGTTATTTAAATGGTAAACATTTTAAACCATGGTCTCTAAGCTAACAACAAATGCGTTGTATAATAGACGCAACAATCTTTTTTGTTTTCTTGTCCAGCCTAGTATCTCAGTTATAAATCTGAGATATTTAGCACTAAAATATTGGTGGGCAGAGCAGGATAGACGATTCTGAAGCTTTTCGATTAACATAAATCGAACAAACCCGACAATATTTCTATACACTGTTCTAATAAAGTAAATATTTTATGTCTTTCTATGTACTGTTGTTGTTGTTTTCAATTAAGCATAAAGCTACACAATGGGCTATCTGTGCTGTGCCCACCACGGGTATCGAAACCCGGATTTCAGCGTTGTAAGTCCGCATACATACCGCTGAGTAACTAGGGGGCTGTACTGTTTATATAAAGTGTTGGTTATATTTATATTTTTGTACACTATTAAGTGAAGTAAGGATTTTGTCTTTGTGCAAAGTTTAAGTTATATGTGGATATTATATGTCTTAACTTATTACAATCCGATTTAAAAAATTTCGAGACATAAATCTAGCGGAAGAAAACTAAAAATAGGTACAAGTAACATTCCTTCTAATGTAATAATATCTTTCTCTTGGCAACGTTTTATAATATTTAAAAATATTTTGTTTGTAATCTTTCTTATCAGAAACCAAATTTATCAAAAGCTGTAAATAGGGATACAAAGAAACAAGGCTAGCAGATGTTGCAAATAAGGAGAGTAAAAAGGAAGGCTAGCAGAAGTTATAAGTAAAGATACAGAGAAACAAGGCTAGCAGATGTTGCAAATAAGGAGAGTAAAAAGGAAGGCTAGCAGAAGTTATAAGTAAGGATACAAAGAAACAAGGCTAGCAGATGTTGCAAATATGGAGAGTAAAAAGGAAGGCTAGCAGAAGTTATAAGTAAGGACACAAAGAATCAAGGCTAGCAGATGTTGCAAATAAGGAGAGTAAAAAGGAAGGCTAGCAGAAGTTATAAGTAAGGATACAAAAAAACAAGGCTAGCAGAAGCTATATATAAGGAGACTAAAGCGAAGGCTAGTAGAAGCTGTAAATAAAGAGACAAAGAAACAAGGCTAGCAGAAGCTGTAAACAAGAAAAGTAAAAACGGAGGCTATCAGAAGCTGTGTAGAAGAAGCTATGATCTGTTTCACATCCTATTGGTCTGTTCGGCTAAAGAAAGAGAGAATGCTGTTCCGATATGTTCTATTTAATGTGAGCAACTTTGGCAGTGAGTAGTTCGTTTGAATATTCCAAATAATTTAAATGTTACATTCACTGTTTTCAAACACCTTGAACCACATTGTGCAATTAATTGTTTTCGTAAAGAATAATCAGTAAAAGCGTTATTTTATTAGAAACATACGATTATACTATAAACATGTTAGGTCCAGTTTTCACTTGTAATTATCAACATTATAAAGCGAGTAAAGTCCAGACACCACATAAAGATTCTAATATAATTGTTTTTCAAAAACAATAATATTTGTTACCATATGAGATAAAGGCAAAAAAACATTAGAAAATGAACTTATCGTTACAGAGAATAGAAATTGTCACAATATTTGAATAGAGAAAAACCGCATGAGAAAAATAATGTAATAGGTGCAGTCGATAATGGTTGAAAATGTAAGAATAGATCAAGGTAATATACAATAGCTTGTGTAATAGTTACTAATAATAGATACAAAAGTGAACCCTAAAACATAATATGAAATGAATTGTATGAATATTACAAACTGTAATAACTCTAAGATTATGTGATTAAAAAACTCCACAACGACAAGTTGGTACCGGAAACATTGATATAATTGGATGGAGCGTAATACTGATGTACAGGATACTACTTGTTCCAACAAGTGAATAAGAGATGGTGTGATGTGTGGAGACAGTTATAATTGTTACAATATATAAGTAAGAAAAAACACCGTAAGCAGGTTAATATGGTTGTTACAGACAATAGAAATTGTTACAATATGTGACTTAAATCACAGAACAAGTCAGTACTCTGCGGTGACCTTACTGAGGTTACAATGTTAAAACACTATGTAATACTGTTAGTGCACTCTGGTGGCCTTGTTAAGGTTAGTACTGTAAAACACTGTATAATACTGTTAGTTAAGCCTTTGGGAAGGCTACTAATCATCAGAACCAACACAGTACCTTGAAACACCTCTATTGTACTGTCTGTAACTAACATCATGTCAGAGTTAAGAGTATAATTTGGATTCAATTTTAGCAAGAAACACGATTTTACTTCGTTTTAGAAGACACTCGGTAAACGAAACGACATAACACCTGTTTTAAACAAACATACTTTACATTAGGAATACGAAACCAACAGCGCCAGGAACACTTATCCATAGTTTTAACACTTTCCGTAGAGTACGTTATTTTGAAAGAAACAAATAATCCCCCACTTAAAGCCTTACACCTGGAACTGACTTACTTTTACTGTAATAACGAAGGGAAAGTTAACCCCAACTGCCTGTGTTCGATGTACGGTAGGAACTCTAGGTTTGTTTTTTAATCCCACTACGACAGTTTATGTTCGCGAGAAACTGCATCAAAAACTGCCGATAAGCAGGGGCTTCTAGCGACACAAGCTTCTCCGAATGTTTGAGCTACGTTATAGGACAGACGATCGAATAATAATAAAAGTAAACATATGATGAAATTATTAAAAACTCTGGAGTTTGTAATAGTAAGGATTTCTGTTTCTGTAACATGCCCCGACTACCTAAGATCATTTAAGGTTTACGTTCCAGTTTGATTAATACAAACTTTGTATGTTTTGGTTTAAAGAGATTACTTGTCTTTGGTCTTTCTTTGGTGATTGTATGTGTATTATATTTGATTACTCTTCAGGGTTGAATATTTGGTTTTTATTTAAGGAATATTGAAGCATCGTGAATTTCTGTAACAATCTTTATCCATATGGTTAACTTAAATTAACCTAGGGACTTCTAAGTGTATTTTTCTGAAGGGAGGATACACATCAGCGACGTATACTGCCAATAATATAATACACATGAGGGACGTATACTACCAATAATATAATACACATGAGGGACGTATACTACCAATAATATAATACACATGAGGGACGTATACTACCAATAATAGCATACACATGGGGGACATATACTATTAATAATATATACACATTAGGGACGTATACTATTAATAATATGATACACTTTAGGGACATATACTACCAATAATACGGTGCACATAAGGGACGTATATTATTAATAATATGATACACATCAGGGACGCATACTATCAAATAATCAAATGTTAAGGAATATAAACGTAATTGACGCACCTAGTTTGTCAGGATACACAAGTTAGGGTTATGTCAGCTTAGATACTATTACACAATGTACAACTTTAGACAACTTATTTAAAAGCTGTGAATGATGGTTGAAAAGAAAGATGGAGGACTGGATTGTGATGAACAGCAAGTTGTGGCCAAAGCATCAAAATATCGGTGAAGGTCGACCCACAATCTGAGGGTCTCGAGCTCGAGTCCCTGTTACCAAGCATGCTTGTCCTTTCAGATGGGACCCGTCATGGCCAAGCGTGTTAAGGCGTGCGACTCGTAATCTGAGGGTCGCGGGTTCGCATCCCCGTCGCGCCAAACATGCTCGCCCTTTCAGCCGTGGGGCGTTATAATGAAACGGAAATCCCACTATTCGTTGGTAAAAGAGTAGCCCAAGAGTTGGCGGTGGGTGGTGATGACTAGCTGCCTTCCCTCTAGTCTTACACTACTAAATTAGGGACGGCTTGCACAGATAGCCCTCGAGTAGCTTTGTGCGAATTTCAAAAACAAACAAACAAAATGTCAAAAGTAAACGTGATTAGTTTTGAAAAGAACAACTTCTAGATCTTTATATTTTAGTGGATTTGAAACAAAATACTAAATTCAAATCTCACTTCACTGATATAGGTTAGGACTGCCGACGAGCCCGTTCGTATTACACCTGGGACAGAACAGACATTGTTGTGGTTGAAATACTATACATATTAAGAAATCTCTTGAGAACAGCCTTCAAGTATAAAGTAGATCAGGATAGTGGAGAGTCTGTTTTCAACATTATTTACGTCATAACACCAGAATTATATTATTTTAACAACAAACGTTACCAATTATTATTTTCTTGAATTAACCTGATCGTTGACGAGAAGAGCTGGAAAACAATGATAGATGTTGAGTACAGAGTTTAAACGATCAATTTATAACAACCAATTGTTAACTGTAGGTAATTATAGTGTTACAACCAATTGTTAACTGTAGGTAATTATAGTGTTACAACCAAGTGTTAACTGTAGGTAATTACAGTGTTACAACCAATTGTTAACTGTAGGTAATTACAGTGTTACAACCAATTGTTAACTGTAGGTAATTACAGTGTTACAACCAAGTGTTAACTGTAGGTAATTACAGTGTTACAACCAAGTATTAACTATAGCTAATTACAGTGTTACAACCAAGTGTTAACTATAGCTAATTACAGTGTTACAACCAATTGTTAACTGTAGGTAATTACAGTGTTACAACCAAATGTTAACTGTAGGTAATTACAGTGTTACAACCAATTGTTAACTGTAGGTAATTACAGTGTTACAACCAATTGTTAACTGTAGGTAATTACAGTGTTACAACCAATTGTTAACTGTAGGTAATTACAGTGTTACAACCAAGTGTTAACTGTAGGTAATTACAGTGTTACAACCAAGTATTAACTATAGCTAATTACAGTGTTACAACCAAGTGTTAACTATAGCTAATTACAGTGTTACAACCAATTGTTAACTGTAGGTAATTACAGTGTTACAACCAAGTGTTAACTGTAGGTAATTACAGTGTTACAACCAAGTATTAACTATAGCTAATTACAGTGTTACAACCAAGTGTTAACTATAGCTAATTACAGTGTTACAACCAAGTGTTAACTATAGCTAATTACAGTGGTACAACCAAGTGTTAACTATAGGTAATTACAGTGTTACAACCAAGTGTTAACTGTAGGTAATTACAGTGTTACAACCAAGTGTTAACTGTAGGTAATTACAGTGTTACAACCAATTGTTAACTGTAGGTAATTATAGTGTTACAACCAAGTGTTAACTGTAGGTAATTATAGTGTTACAACCAATTGTTAACTGTAGGTAATTATAGTGTTACAACCAAGTGTTAACTGTAGGTAATTATAGTGTTACAACCAAGTGTTAACTATAGGTAATTGCAGAGTTACAACCAAGTGTTAACTATAGGTAATTGCAGAGTTACAACCAAGTGTTAACTATAGATAATTGCAGTGTTACAACAAAGTGTTAATAACAGGTATTTACAGTGTTGCTACAAATAATAAATACAGCTAACTACAGTGTTACAACCAAATGATAATTACAGACAACTACAGTGCTACAGCAAAGTGTTAACTATAGATAACTATAATGCTACAAACAATATCTAATTGCAGACAGCTACAGTGCTACAGCAAAGTGTTAACTATAGATACCTATAATGCTACAAACAATATCTAATTACAGACAACTACAGTGCTACAGCAAAGTGTTAACTATAGATAACTATAATGCTACAAACAATATCTAATTACAGACAACTACAGTGCAACAGCCAAGTGTTAACTATAAATAACTATAATGCTACAAACAATATCTAATTACAGACAACTACAGTGCAACAGCCAAGTGTTAACTATAGATAACTATAATGGTACAAACAATATCTAATTACAGCTAAGTACAGTGCTACAGCCAAGCGTTAACTATAGATGACTATAATGCTACAAACAATATCTATTTACAGATAACTACAGTGGTACAGCCAAGTGTTAACTATAGATAATTATAATGCTACAAACAATATCTAATTACAGCTAAGTACAGTGCTACAGCCAAGTGTTAACTATAGATAACTATAATGCTACAAACAATATATATTTACAGATAACTACAGTGCTACAGCCAAGTGTTAACTATAGATAACTATAATGCTACAAACAATATCTATTTACAGATAACTAGAGTGCTACAGACAAGTGTTAACTACAGTTAACTATAATGCTACAAACAATATCTAATTACAGCTAAGTACAGTGCTACAGCAAAGTGTTAACTATAGATAACTATAATGCAACAAAAAATATCTAATTACAGACAACTACAGTGCTACAGCCAAAAGTTAACTATAAATAACTATAATGCTACAAACAATATATAATTACAGACAACTACAGTGCTACAGCCAAGTGTTAACTATAGATAACTATAATGGTACAAACAATATCTAATTACAGACAACTACAGTGCTACAGCCAAGTGTTAACTATAGATAACTATAATGCTACAAACAATATCTAATTACGGACAACTATAGTGCAACAGCCAAGTGTTAACTATAGATAACTATAATGCTACAAAAAATATCTAATTACAGACAACTACAGTGCAACAGCCAAGTGTTAACTATAGATAACTATAATGGTACAAACAATATCTAATTACAGACAACTACAGTGCTACAGCCAAGTGTTAACTATAGACAATTATAATGCTACAAACAATATCTAATTACAGACAACTACATTGCTACAGCCAAGTGTTAACTATAGATAACTATAATGCTACAAACAATATCTATTTACAGATAACTACAGTGCTACAGCCAAGTGTTAACTATAGATAATTATAATGCTACGAACAATATCTAATTACAGACAACTACAGTGCTACAGCCAAGTGTTAACTATAGATAACTATAATGCTACAAACAATATCTATTTACAGATAACTACAGTGCTACAGCCAAGTGTTAACTATAGATAACTATAATGCTACAAACAATATCTATTTACAGATAACTACAGTGCTACAGCAAAGTGTTAACTGTAGATAATTATAATGCTACGAACAATATCTAATTACAGACAACTACAGTGCTACAGCCAAGTGTTAACTATAGATAACTATAATGCTACAAACAATATCTATTTACAGTTAACTACAGTGCTACAGCCAAGTGTTAACTATAGGTAACTATAATGGTACAAACAATATCTAATTACAGCTAAGTACAGTGCTACAGCCAAGTGTTAACTATAGATGACTATAATGCTACAAACAATATCTATTTACAGATAACTACAGTGGTACAGCCAAGTGTTAACTATAGATAATTATAATGCTACAAACAATATCTAATTACAGCTAAGTACAGTGCTACAGCCAAGTGTTAACTATAGATAACTATAATGCTACAAACAATATATATTTACAGATAACTACAGTGCTACAGCCAAGTGTTAACTATAGATAACTATAATGCTACAAACAATATCTAATTACAGCTAAGTACAGTGCTACAGCCAAGTGTTAACTATAGATAACTATAATGCTACAAACAATATATATTTACAGATAACTACAGTGCTACAGCCAAGTGTTAACTATAGATAACTATAATGCTACAAACAATATCTATTTACAGATAACTAGAGTGCTACATCCAAGTGTTAACTACAGTTAACTATAATGCTACAAACAATATCTAATTACAGCTAAGTACAGTGCTACAGCAAAGTGTTAACTATAGATAATTATTATGCTACAAACAATATCTAATTACAGCTAAGTACAGTGCTACAGCCAAGTGTTAACTATAGATAACTATAATGCTACAAACAATATATATTTACAGATAACTACAGTGCTACAGCCAAGTGTTAACTATAGATAACTATAATGCTACAAACAATATCTAATTACAGCTAAGTACAGTGCTACAGCCAAGTGTTAACTATAGATAACTATAATGCTACAAACAATATATATTTACAGATAACTACAGTGCTACAGCCAAGTGTTAACTATAGATAACTATAATGCTACAAACAATATCTATTTACAGATAACTAGAGTGCTACATCCAAGTGTTAACTACAGTTAACTATAATGCTACAAACAATATCTAATTACAGCTAAGTACAGTGCTACAGCAAAGTGTTAACTATAGATAACTATAATGCAACAAAAATATCTAATTACAGACAACTACAGTGCTACAGCCAAGTGTTAACTATAAATAACTATAATGCTACAAACAATATCTAATTACAGACAACTACAGTGCAACAGCCAAGTGTTAACTATAGATAACTATAATGGTACAAACAATATCTAATTACAGACAACTACAGTGCTACAGCCAAGTGTTAACTATAGATAACTATAATGCTACAAACAATATCTAATTACAGACAACTATAGTGCAACAGCCAAGTGTTAAATATAGATAACTATAATGCTACAAAAAATATCTAATTACAGACAACTACAGTGCAACAGCCAAGTGTTAACTATAGATAACTATAATGGTACAAACAATATCTATTTACAGATAACTAGAGTGCTACATCCAAGTGTTAACTACAGTTAACTATAATGCTACAAACAATATCTAATTACAGCTAAGTACAGTGCTACAGCAAAGTGTTAACTATAGATAATTATAATGCTACAAACAATATCTAATTACAGCTAAGTACAGTGCTACAGCCAAGTGTTAACTATAGATAACTATAATGCTACAAACAATATATATTTACAGATAACTACAGTGCTACAGCCAAGTGTTAACTATAGATAACTATAATGCTACAAACAATATCTAATTACAGCTAAGTACAGTGCTACAGCCAAGTGTTAACTATAGATAACTATAATGCTACAAACAATATATATTTACAGATAACTACAGTGCTACAGCCAAGTGTTAACTATAGATAACTATAATGCTACAAACAATATCTATTTACAGATAACTAGAGTGCTACATCCAAGTGTTAACTACAGTTAACTATAATGCTACAAACAATATCTAATTACAGCTAAGTACAGTGCTACAGCAAAGTGTTAACTATAGATAACTATAATGCAACAAAAAATATCTAATTACAGACAACTACAGTGCTACAGCCAAGTGTTAACTATAAATAACTATAATGCTACAAACAATATCTAATTACAGACAACTACAGTGCAACAGCCAAATGTTAACTATAGATAACTATAATGGTACAAACAATATCTAATTACAGACAACTACAGTGCTACAGCCAAGTGTTAACTATAGATAACTATAATGCTACAAACAATATCTAATTACAGACAACTATAGTGCAACAGCCAAGTGTTAACTATAGATAACTATAATGCTACAAAAATATCTAATTACAGACAACTACAGTGCAACAGCCAAGTGTTAACTATAGATAACTATAATGGTACAAACAATATCTAATTACAGACAACTACAGTGCTACAGCCAAGTGTTAACTATAGATAATTATAATGCTACAAACAATATCTAATTACAGACAACTACAGTGGTACAGCCAAGTGTTAACTATAGATAATTATAATGCTACAAACAATATCTAATTACAGCTAAGTACAGTGCTACAGCCAAGTGTTAACTATAGATAACTATAATGCTACAAACAATATATATTTACAGATAACTACAGTGCTACAGCCAAGTGTTAACTATAGATAACTATAATGCTACAAACAATATCTATTTACAGATAACTAGAGTGCTACAGACAAGTGTTAACTACAGTTAACTATAATGCTACAAACAATATCTAATTACAGCTAAGTACAGTGCTACAGCAAAGTGTTAACTATAGATAACTATAATGCAACAAAAAATATCTAATTACAGACAACTACAGTGCTACAGCCAAAAGTTAACTATAAATAACTATAATGCTACAAACAATATATAATTACAGACAACTACAGTGCTACAGCCAAGTGTTAACTATAGATAACTATAATGCTACAAACAATATCTAATTACAGACAACTACAGTGCTACAGCCAAGTGTTAACTATAGATAACTATAATGCTACAAACAATATCTAATTACAGACAACTACAGTGCAACAGCCAAGTGTTAACTATAGATAACTATAATGCTACAAAAAATATCTAATTACAGACAACTACAGTGCAACAGCCAAGTGTTAACTATAGATAACTATAATGGTACAAACAATATCTAATTACAGACAACTACAGTGCTACAGCCAAGTGTTAACTATAGATAATTATAATGCTACAAACAATATCTAATTACAGACAACTACAGTGCTACAGCCAAGTGTTAACTATAGATAACTATAATGCTACAAACAATATCTATTTACAGATAACTACAGTGCTACAGCCAAGTGTTAACTATAGATAATTATAATGCTACAAACAATATCTAATTACAGACAACTACAGTGCTACAGCCAAGTGTTAACTATAGATAACTATAATGCTACAAACAATATCTATTTACAGATAACTACAGTGCTACAGCCAAGTGTTAACTATAGATAACTATAATGCTACAAACAATATCTATTTACAGATAACTACAGTGCTACAGCAAAGTGTTAACTATAGATAATTATAATGCTACAAACAATATCTAATTACAGACAACTACAGTGCTACAGCCAAGTGTTAACTATAGATAACTATAATGCTACAAACAATATCTATTTACAGTTAACTACAGTGCTACAGCCAAGTGTTAACTATAGATAACTATAATGCTACAAACAATATCTAATTACAGCTAACTACAGTGCTACAGCCAAGTGTTAACTATAGATAACTATAATGCTACAAACAATATCTATTTACAGATAACTACAGTGCTACAGCCAAGTGTTAACTATAGATAACTATAATGCTACAAACAATATCTAATTACAGCTAAGTACAGTGCTACAGCCAAGTGTTAACTATAGATAACTATAATGCTACAAACAATATATATTTACAGATAACTACAGTGCTACAGCCAAGTGTTAACTATAGATAACTATAATGCTACAAACAATATCTAATTACAGCTAAGTACAGTGCTGCAGCCAAGTGTTAACTATAGATAACTATAATGCTACAAACAATATATATTTACAGATAACTACAGTGCTACAGCCAAGTGTTAACTATAGATAACTATAATGCTACAAACAATATCTATTTACAGATAACTAGAGTGCTACATCCAAGTGTTAACTATAGTTAACTATAATGCTACAAACAATATCTAATTACAGCTAAGTACAGTGCTACAGCAAAGTGTTAACTATAGATAATTATAATGCTACAAACAATATCTAATTACAGCTAAGTACAGTGCTACAGCCAAGTGTTAACTATAGATAACTATAATGCTACAAACAATATATATTTACAGATAACTACAGTGCTACAGCCAAGTGTTAACTATAGATAACTATAATGCTACAAACAATATCTAATTACAGCTAAGTACAGTGCTACAGCCAAGTGTTAACTATAGATAACTATAATGCTACAAACAATATATATTTACAGATAACTACAGTGCTACAGCCAAGTGTTAACTATAGATAACTATAATGCTACAAACAATATCTATTTACAGATAACTAGAGTGCTACATCCAAGTGTTAACTATAGTTAACTATAATGCTACAAACAATATCTAATTACAGCTAAGTACAGTGCTACAGCAAAGTGTTAACTATAGATAACTATAATGCAACAAAAATATCTAATTACAGACAACTACAGTGCTACAGCCAAGTGTTAACTATAAATAACTATAATGCTACAAACAATATCTAATTACAGACAACTACAGTGCAACAGCCAAGTGTTAACTATAGATAACTATAATGGTACAAACAATATCTAATTACAGACAACTACAGTGCTACAGCCAAGTGTTAACTATAGATAACTATAATGCTACAAACAATATCTAATTACAGACAACTATAGTGCAGCAGCCAAGTGTTAAATATAGATAACTATAATGCTACAAAAAATATCTAATTACAGACAACTACAGTGCAACAGCCAAGTGTTAACTATAGATAACTATAATGGCTACAAACAATATCTATTTACAGATAACTAGAGTGCTACATCCAAGTGTTAACTACAGTTAACTATAATGCTACAAACAATATCTAATTACAGCTAAGTACAGTGCTACAGCAAAGTGTTAACTATAGATAATTATAATGCTACAAACAATATCTAATTACAGCTAAGTACAGTGCTACAGCCAAGTGTTAACTATAGATAACTATAATGCTACAAACAATATATATTTACAGATAACTACAGTGCTACAGCCAAGTGTTAACTATAGATAACTATAATGCTACAAACAATATCTAATTACAGCTAAGTACAGTGCTACAGCCAAGTGTTAACTATAGATAACTATAATGCTACAAACAATATATATTTACAGATAACTACAGTGCTACAGCCAAGTGTTAACTATAGATAACTATAATGCTACAAACAATATCTATTTACAGATAACTATAGTGCTACATCCAAGTGTTAACTACAGTTAACTATAATGCTACAAACAATATCTAATTACAGCTAAGTACAGTGCTACAGCAAAGTGTTAACTATAGATAACTATAATGCAACAAAAATATCTAATTACAGACAACTACAGTGCTACAGCCAAGTGTTAACTATAAATAACTATAATGCTACAAACAATATCTAATTACAGACAACTACAGTGCAACAGCCAAATGTTAACTATAGATAACTATAATGGTACAAACAATATCTAATTACAGACAACTACAGTGCTACAGCCAAGTGTTAACTATGGATAACTATAATGCTACAAACAATATCTAATTACAGACAACTATAGTGCAACAGCCAAGTGTTAACTATAGATAACTATAATGCTACAAAAATATCTAATTACAGACAACTACAGTGCAACAGCCAAGTGTTAACTATAGATAACTATAATGGTACAAACAATATCTAATTACAGACAACTACAGTGCTACAGCCAAGTGTTAACTATAGATAATTATAATGCTACAAACAATATCTAATTACAGACAACTACAGTGGTACAGCCAAGTGTTAACTATAGATAATTATAATGCTACAAACAATATCTAATTACAGCTAAGTACAGTGCTACAGCCAAGTGTTAACTATAGATAACTATAATGCTACAAACAATATATATTTACACATAACTACAGTGCTACAGCCAAGTGTTAACTATAGATAACTATAATGCTACAAACAATATCTATTTACAGATAACTAGAGTGCTACAGCCAAGTGTTAACTATAGATAACTATAATGCTACAAACAATATCTATTTACAGATAACTACAGTGCTACAGCAAAGTGTTAACTGTAGATAATTATAATGCTACGAACAATATCTAATTACAGACAACTACAGTGCTACAGCCAAGTGTTAACTATAGATAACTATAATGCTACAAACAATATCTATTTACAGTTAACTACAGTGCTACAGCCAAGTGTTAACTATAGGTAACTATAATGGTACAAACAATATCTAATTACAGCTAAGTACAGTGTTACAGCCAAGTGTTAACTATAGATAACTATAATGCTACAAACAATATCTATTTACAGATAACTACAGTGGTACAGCCAAGTGTTAACTATAGATAATTATAATGCTACAAACAATATCTAATTACAGCTAACTACAGTGCTACAGCCAAGTGTTAACTATAGATAACTATAATGCTACAAACAATATATATTTACAGATAACTACAGTGCTACAGCCAAGTGTTAACTATAGATAACTATAATGCTACAAACAATATATATTTACAGATAACTACAGTGCTACAGCCAAGTGTTAACTATAGATAACTATAATGCTACAAACAATATCTATTTACAGATAACTAGAGTGCTACATCCAAGTGTTAACTATAGTTAACTATAATGCTACAAACAATATCTAATTACAGCTAAGTACAGTGCTACAGCAAAGTGTTAACTATAGATAATTATAATGCTACAAACAATATCTAATTACAGCTAAGTACAGTGCTACAGCCAAGTGTTAACTATAGATAACTATAATGCTACAAACAATATATATTTACAGATAACTACAGTGCTACAGCCAAGTGTTAACTATAGATAACTATAATGCTACAAACAATATCTAATTACAGCTAAGTACAGTGCTACAGCCAAGTGTTAACTATAGATAACTATAATGCTACAAACAATATATATTTACAGATAACTACAGTGCTACAGCCAAGTGTTAACTATAGATAACTATAATGCTACAAACAATATCTATTTACAGATAACTAGAGTGCTACATCCAAGTGTTAACTACAGTTAACTATAATGCTACAAACAATATCTAATTACAGCTAAGTACAGTGCTACAGCAAAGTGTTAACTATAGATAACTATAATGCAACAAAAATATCTAATTACAGACAACTACAGTGCTACAGCCATGTGTTAACTATAAATAACTATAATGCTACAAACAATATCTAATTACAGACAACTACAGTGCAACAGCCAAGTGTTAACTATAGATAACTATAATGGTACAAACAATATCTAATTACAGACAACTACAGTGCTACAGCCAAGTGTTAACTATAGATAACTATAATGCTACAAACAATATCTAATTACAGACAACTATAGTGCAACAGCCAAGTGTTAACTATAGATAACTATAATGCTACAAAAAATATCTAATTACAGACAACTACAGTGCTACAGCCAAGTGTTAACTATAGATAACTATAATGGTACAAACAATATCTAATTACAGACAACTACAGTGCTACAGCCAAGTGTTAACTATAGATAATTATAATGCTACAAACAATATCTAATTACAGACAACTACAGTGGTACAGCCAAGTGTTAACTATAGATAATTATACTGCTACAAACAATATCTAATTACAGCTAAGTACAGTGCTACAGCCACATGTTATCTATAGATATCTATAATGCTACAAACAATATATATTTACACATAACTACAGTGCTACAGCCAAGTGTTAACTATAGATAACTATAATGCTACAAACAATATCTATTTACAGATAACTAGAGTGCTACAGCCAAGTGTTAACTATAGTTAACTATAATGCTACAAACAATATCTAATTACAGCTAAGTACAGTGCTACAGCAAAGTGTTAACTATAGATAATTATAATGCTACGAACAATATCTAATTACAGACAACTACAGTGCTACAGCCAAGTGTTAAGTATAGATAACTATAATGCTACAAATAATATCTATTTACAAATAACTACAGTGCTACAGCCAAGTGTTAACTATAGATAACTATAATGCTACAAACAATATCTAATTACAGACAACTACAGTGCTACAGCCAAGTGTTAACTATAGATAACTATAATGCTACAAACAATATCTATTTACAGATAACTACAGTGCTACAGCCAAGTGTTAACTATAGATAATTATAATGCTACAAACAATATCTAATTACAGACAACTACAGTGCTACAGCCAAGTGTTAACTATAGATAACTATAATGCTACAAACAATATCTATTTACAGATAACTACAGTGCTACAGCCAAGTGTTAACTATAGATAATTATAATGCTACGAACAATATCTAATTACAGACAACTACAGTGCTACAGCCAAGTGTTAACTATAGATAACTATAATGCTACAAACAATATCTATTTACAGATAACTACAGTGCTACAGCCAAGTGTTAACTATAGATAGCTATAATGCTACAAACAATATCTATTTACAGATAACTACAGTGCTACAGCAAAGTGTTAACTATAGATAATTATAATGCAACAAACAATATCTAATTACAGACAACTACAGTGCTACAGCAAAGTGTTAACTATAGATAATTATAATGCTACGAACAATATCTAATTACAGACAACTACAGTGCTACAGCCAAGTGTTAAGTATAGATAACTATAATGCTACAAACAATATCTATTTACAGATAACTACAGTGCTACAGCCAAGTGTTAACTATAGATAACTATAATGCTACAAACAATATATATTTACAGATAACTGCAGTGCTACAGCCAAGTGTTAACTATAAATAACTATAATGGTACAAACAATATCTAATTATAGCTAAGTACAGTGCAACAGCCAAGTGTTAACTATAGATAACTATAATGCTACAAACAATATCTATTTACAGATAACTAGAGTGCTACAGCGAAGTGTTAACTACAGTTAACTATAATGCTACAAACAATATCTAATTACAGCTAAGTTCAGTGCTACAGCCAAGTGTTAACTATAGATTACTATAATGCTACAAACAATATCTATTTACAGATAACTACAGTGCTACAGCCAAGTGTTAACTATAGATAATTATAATGCTACGAACAATATCTAATTACAGACAACTACAGTGCTACAGCCAAGTGTTAACTATAGATAACTATAATGCTACAAACAATATCTATTTACAGATAACTACAGTGCTACAGCCAAGTGTTAACTATAGATAGCTATAATGCTACAAACAATATCTATTTACAGATAACTACAGTGCTACAGCAAAGTGTTAACTATAGATAATTATAATGCAACAAATAATATCTAATTACAATCAACTACAGTGCTACAGCAAAGTGTTAACTATAGATAATTATAATGCTACGAACAATATCTAATTACAGACAACTACAGTGCTACAGCCAAGTGTTAAGTATAGATAACTATAATGCTACAAATAATATCTATTTACAGATAACTACAGTGCTACAGCCAAGTGTTAACTATAGATAACTATAATGCTACAAACAATATATATTTACAGATAACTACAGTGCTACAGCCAAGTGTTAACTATAGATAACTATAATGCTACAAACAATATCTAATTACAGACAACTACAGTGCAACAGCCAAATGTTAACTATAGATAACTATAATGGTACAAACAATATCTAATTACAGACAACTACAGTGCTACAGCCAAGTGTTAACTATAGATAACTATAATGCTACAAACAATATCTAATTACAGACAACTACAGTGCAACAGCCAAATGTTAACTATAGATAACTATAATGCTACAAACAATATCTAATTACAGACAACTACAGTGCTACAGCCAAGTGTTAACTATAGATAACTATAATGCTACAAACAATATCTAATTACAGACAACTATAGTGCAACAGCCAAGTGTTAACTATAGATAACTATAATGCTACAAAAATATCTAATTACAGACAACTACAGTGCAACAGCCAAGTGTTAACTATAGATAACTATAATGGTACAAACAATATCTAATTACAGACAAGTACAGTGCTACAGCCAAGTGTTAACTATAGATAATTATAATGCTACAAACAATATCTAATTACAGACAACTACAGTGGTACAGCCAAGTGTTAACTATAGATAATTATAATGCTACAAACAATATCTAATTACAGCTAAGTACAGTGCTACAGCCAAGTGTTAACTATAGATAACTATAATGCTACAAACAATATATATTTACACATAACTACAGTGCTACAGCCAAGTGTTAACTATAGATAACTATAATGCTACAAACAATATCTATTTACAGATAACTAGAGTGCTACAGCCAAGTGTTAACTATAGATAACTATAATGCTACAAACAATATCTATTTACAGATAACTACAGTGCTACAGCAAAGTGTTAACTGTAGATAATTATAATGCTACGAACAATATCTAATTACAGACAACTACAGTGCTACAGCCAAGTGTTAACTATAGATAACTATAATGCTACAAACAATATCTATTTACAGTTAACTACAGTGCTACAGCCAAGTGTTAACTATAGGTAACTATAATGGTACAAACAATATCTAATTACAGCTAAGTACAGTGCTACAGCCAAGTGTTAACTATAGATGACTATAATGCTACAAACAATATCTATTTACAGATAACTACAGTGGTACAGCCAAGTGTTAACTATAGATAATTATAATGCTACAAACAATATCTAATTACAGCTAAGTACAGTGCTACAGCAAAGTGTTAACTATAGATAACTATAATGCTACAAACAATATATATTTACAGATAACTACAGTGCTACAGCCAAGTGTTAACTATAGATAACTATAATGCTACAAACAATATATATTTACAGATAACTACAGTGCTACAGCCAAGTGTTAACTATAGATAACTATAATGCTACAAACAATATCTATTTACAGATAACTAGAGTGCTACATCCAAGTGTTAACTACAGTTAACTATAATGCTACAAACAATATCTAATTACAGCTAAGTACAGTGCTACAGCAAAGTGTTAACTATAGATAATTATAATGCTACAAACAATATCTAATTACAGCTAAGTACAGTGCTACAGCCAAGTGTTAACTATAGATAACTATAATGCTACAAACAATATATATTTACAGATAACTACAGTGCTACAGCCAAGTGTTAACTATAGATAACTATAATGCTACAAACAATATCTATTTACAGATAACTAGAGTGCTACATCCAAGTGTTAACTACAGTTAACTATAATGCTACAAACAATATCTAATTACAGCTAAGTACAGTGCTACAGCAAAGTGTTAACTATAGATAATTATAATGCTACAAACAATATCTAATTACAGCTAAGTACAGTGCTACAGCCAAGTGTTAACTATAGATAACTATAATGCTACAAACAATATATATTTACAGATAACTACAGTGCTACAGCCAAGTGTTAACTATAGATAACTATAATGCTACAAACAATATCTAATTACAGCTAAGTACAGTGCTACAGCCAAGTGTTAACTATAGATAACTATAATGCTACAAACAATATATATTTACAGATAACTACAGTGCTACAGCCAAGTGTTAACTATAGATAACTATAATGCTACAAACAATATCTATTTACAGATAACTAGAGTGCTACATCCAAGTGTTAACTACAGTTAACTATAATGCTACAAACAATATCTAATTACAGCTAAGTACAGTGCTACAGCAAAGTGTTAACTATAGATAACTATAATGCAACAAAAATATCTAATTACAGACAACTACAGTGCTACAGCCAAGTGTTAACTATAAATAACTATAATGCTACAAACAATATCTAATTACAGACAACTACAGTGCAACAGCCAAGTGTTAACTATAGATAACTATAATGGTACAAACAATATCTAATTACAGACAACTTCAGTGCTACAGCCAAGTGTTAACTATAGATAACTATAATGCTACAAACAATATCTAATTACAGACAACTATAGTGCAACAGCCAAGTGTTAACTATAGATAACTATAATGCTACAAAAATATCTAATTACAGACAACTACAGTGCAACAGCCAAGTGTTAACTATAGATAACTATAATGGTACAAACAATATCTATTTACAGATAACTAGAGTGCTACATCCAAGTGTTAACTACAGTTAACTATAATGCTACAAACAATATCTAATTACAGCTAAGTACAGTGCTACAGCAAAGTGTTAACTATAGATAATTATAATGCTACAAACAATATCTAATTACAGCTAAGTACAGTGCTACAGCCAAGTGTTAACTATAGATAACTATAATGCTACAAACAATATATATTTACAGATAACTACAGTGCTACAGCCAAGTGTTAACTATAGATAACTATAATGCTACAAACAATATCTAATTACAGCTAAGTACAGTGCTACAGCCAAGTGTTAACTATAGATAACTATAATGCTACAAACAATATATATTTACAGATAACTACAGTGCTACAGCCAAGTGTTAACTATAGATAACTATAATGCTACAAACAATATCTATTTACAGATAACTAGAGTGCTACATCCAAGTGTTAACTACAGTTAACTATAATGCTACAAACAATATCTAATTACAGCTAAGTACAGTGCTACAGCAAAGTGTTAACTATAGATAACTATAATGCAACAAAAATATCTAATTACAGACAACTACAGTGCTACAGCCAAGTGTTAACTATAAATAACTATAATGCTACAAACAATATCTAATTACAGACAACTACAGTGCAACAGCCAAGTGTTAACTATAGATAACTATAATGGTACAAACAATATCTAATTACAGACAACTACAGTGCTACAGCCAAGTGTTAACTATAGATAACTATAATGCTACAAAGAATATCTAATTACAGACAACTATAGTGCAACAGCCAAGTGTTAACTATAGATAACTATAATGCTACAAAAATATCTAATTACAGACAACTACAGTGCAACAGCCAAGTGTTAACTATAGATAACTATAATGGTACAAACAATATCTAATTACAGACAACTACAGTGCTACAGCCAAGTGTTAACTATAGATAATTATAATGCTACAAACAATATCTAATTACAGACAACTACAGTGGTACAGCCAAGTGTTAACTATAGATAATTATAATGCTACAAACAATATCTAATTACAGCTAAGTACAGTGCTACAGCCAAGTGTTAACTATAGATAACTATAATGCTACAAACAATATATATTTACACATAACTACAGTGCTACAGCCAAGTGTTAACTATAGATAACTATAATGCTACAAACAATATCTATTTACAGATAACTAGAGTGCTACAGCCAAGTGTTAACTACAGTTAACTATAATGCTACAAACAATATCTAATTACAGCTAAGTACAGTGCTACAGCAAAGTGTTAACTATAGATAATTATAATGCTACGAACAATATCTAATTACAGACAACTACAGTGCTACAGCCAAGTGTTAAGTATAGATAACTATAATGCTACAAATAATATTTATTTACAAATAACTACAGTGCTACAGCCAAGTGTTAACTATAGATAACTATAATGCTACAAACAATATCTAATTACAGACAACTACAGTGCTACAGCCAAGTGTTAACTATAGATAACTATAATGCTACAAACAATATCTATTTACAGATAACTACAGTGCTACAGCCAAGTGTTAACTATAGATAATTATAATGCTACGAACAATATCTAATTACAGACAACTACAGTGCTACAGCCAAGTGTTAACTATAGATAACTATAATGCTACAAACAATATCTATTTACAGATAACTACAGTGCTACAGCCAAGTGTTAACTATAGATAATTATAATGCTACAAACAATATCTAATTACAGACAACTACAGTGCTACAGCCAAGTGTTAACTATAGATAACTATAATGCTACAAACAATATCTATTTACAGATAACTACAGTGCTACAGCCAAGTGTTAACTATAGATAGCTATAATGCTACAAACAATATCTATTTACAGATAACTGCAGTGCTACAGCAAAGTGTTAACTATAGATAATTATAATGCAACAAACAATATCTAATTACAGACAACTACAGTGCTACAGCAAAGTGTTAACTATAGATAACTATAATGCTACAAATAATATCTATTTACAGATAACTACAGTGCTACAGCCATGTGTTAACTATAGATAACTATAATGCTACAAACAATATATATTTACAGATAACTGCAGTGCTACAGCCAAGTGTTAACTATAAATAACTATAATGGTACAAACAATATCTAATTACAGCTAAGTACAGTGCTACAGCCAAGTGTTAACTATAGATAACTATAATGCTACAAACAATATCTATTTACAGATAACTAGAGTGCTACAGCGAAGTGTTAACTACAGTTAACTATAATGCTACAAACAATATCTAATTACAGCTAAGTTCAGTGCTACAGCCAAGTGTTAACTATAGATAACTATAATGCTACAAACAATATCTATTTACAGATAACTACAGTTCTACAGCCAAGTGTTAACTATAGATAATTATAATGCTACGAACAATATCTAATTACAGACAACTACAGTGCTACAGCCAAGTGTTAACTATAGATAACTATAATGCTACAAACAATATCTAATTACAGACAACTACAGTGCTACAGCCAAGTGTTAACTATAGATAGCTATAATGCTATAAACAATATCTAATTACAGACAACTACAGTGCTACAGCCAAGTGTTAACTATAGATAACTATAATGCTACAAACAATATCTATTTACAGATAACTACAGTGCTACAGCCAAGTGTTAACTATAGATAACTATAATGCTACAAACAATATCTATTTACAGATAACTACAGTGCTACAGCAAAGTGTTAACTACAGATAATTATAATGCAACAAACAATATCTAATTACAGACAACTACAGTGCTTCAGCAAAGTGTTAACTATAGATAATTATAATGCTACGAACAATATCTAATTACAGACAACTACAGTGCTACAGCCAAGTGTTAAGTATAGATAACTATAATGCTACAAATAATATCTATTTACAGATAACTACAGTGCTACAGCCAAGTGTTAACTATAGATAACTATAATGCTACAAACAATATATATTTACAGATAACTGCAGTGCTACAGCCAAGTGTTAACTATAAATAACTATAATGGTACAAACAATATCTAATTACAGCTAAGTACAGTGCTACAGCCAAGTGTTAACTATAAATAACTATAATGCTACAAACAATATCTATTTACAGATAACTACAGTGGTACAGCCAAGTGTTAACTATAGATAATTATAATGCTACAAACAATATCTAATTAAGCTAAGCACAGTGCTACAGCCAAGTGTTAACTATAGATATCTATAATGCTACAAACAATATATATTTACAGATAACTACAGTGCTACAGCCAAGTGTTAAGTATAGATAACTATAATGCTACAAACAATATCTATTTACAGATAACTACAGTGCTACAGCCAAGTGTTAACTATAGATAACTATAATGCTACAAACAATATATATTTACAGATAACTACAGTGCTACAGCCAAGTGTTAACTATAAATAACTATAATGGTACAAACAATATCTAATTACAGCTAAGTACAGTGCTACAGCCAAGTGTTAACTATAGATAACTATAATGCTACAAACAATATCTATTTACAGATAACTACAGTGGTACAGCCAAGTGTTAACTATAGATAATTATAATGCTACAAACAATATCTAATTACAGCTAAGTACAGTGCTACAGCCAAGTGTTAGCTATAGATAACTATAATGCTACAAACAATATATATTTACAGATAACTACAGTGCTACAGCCAAGTGTTAACTATAGATAACTATAATGCTACAAACAATATCTATTTACAGATAACTAGAGTGCTACATCCAAGTGTTAACTACAGTTAACTATAATGCTACAAACAATATCTAATTACAGCTAAGTACAGTGCTACAGCAAAGTGTTAACTATAGATAACTATAATGCAACAAAAATATCTAATTACAGACAACTACAGTGCTACAGCCAAGTGTTAACTATAGATAACTATAATGCTACAAACAATATCTAATTACAGACAACTACAGTGCTACAGCCAAGTGTTAACTATAGATAACTATAATGCTACAAACAATATATAATTACAGACAACTATAGTGCAACAGCCAAGTGTTAACTATAGATAACTATAATGCTACAAAAAATATCTAATTACAGACAACTACAGTGCAACAGCCAAGTGTTAACTATAGATAACTATAATGGTACAAACAATATCTAATTACAGACAACTACAGTGCTACAGCCAAGTGTTAACTATAGATAATTATAATGCTACAAACAATATCTAATTACAGACAACTACAGTGGTACAGCCAAGTGTTAACTATAGATAATTATAATGCTACAAACAATATCTAATTACAGCTAAGTACAGTGCTACAGCCAAGTGTTAACTATAGATAACTATAATGCTACAAACAATATATATTTACAGATAACTACAGTGCTATAGCCAAGTGTTAACTATAGATAACTATAATGCTACAAACAATATCTATTTACAGATAACTAGAGTGCTACAGCCAAGTGTTAACTACAGTTAACTATAATGCTACAAACAATATCTAATTACAGCTAAGTACAGTGCTACAGCAAAGTGTTAACTATAGATAACTATAATGCAACAAAAAATATCTAATTACAGACAACTACAATGCTACAGCCAAGTGTTAACTATAAATAACTATAATGCTACAAACAATATTTAATTACAGACAACTAAGTGCAACAGCAAAGTGTTAACTATAGATAACTATAATGGTACAAACAATATCTAATTACAGACAACTACAGTGCTACAGCCAAGTGTTAACTATAGATAACTATAATGCTACAAACAATATCTAATTACAGACAACTATAGTGCAACAGCCAAGTGTTAACTATAGATAACTATAATGCTACAAAAAATATCTAATTACAGACTACTACAGTGCAACAGCCAAGTGTTAACTATAGATAACTATAATGGTACAAACAATATCTAATTACAGACAACTACAGTGCTACAGCCAAGTGTTAACTATAAATAATTATAATGCTACAAACAATATCTAATTACAGACAACTACAGTGCTACAGCCAAGTGTTAGCTATAGATAACTATAATGCTACAAACAATATCTATTTACAGATAACTACAGTGCTACAGCCAAGTGTTAACTATAGATAATTATAATGCTACGAACAATATCTAATTACAGACAACTACAGTGCTACAGCCAAGTGTTAACTATAGATAACTATAATGCTACAAACAATATCTATTTACAGATAACTACAGTGCTACAGCCGAGTGTTAACTATAGATAATTATAATGCTACGAACAATATCTAATTACAGACAACTACAGTGCTACAGCCAAGTGTTAACTATAGATAACTATAATGCTACAAACAATATCTATTTACAGATAACTACAGTGCTACAGCCAAGTGTTAACTATAGATAACTATAATGCTACAAACAATATCTATTTACAGATAACTACAGTGCTACAGCAAAGTGTTAACTATAGATAATTATAATGCAACAAACAATATCTAATTACAGACAACTACAGTGCTACAGCAAAGTGTTAACTATAGATAATTATAATGCTACGAACAATATCTAATTACAGACAACTACAGTGCTACAGCCAAGTGTTAAGTATAGATAACTATAATGCTACAAATAATATCTATTTACAAATAACTACAGTGCTACAGCCAAGTGTTAACTATAGATAACTATAATGCTACAAACAATATCTAATTACAGACAACTACAGTGCTACAGCCAAGTGTTAACTATAGATAACTATAATGCTACAAACAAAATCTATTTACAGATAACTACAGTGCTACAGCCAAGTGTTAACTATAGATAATTATAATGCTACGAACAATATCTAATTACAGACAACTACAGTGCTACAGCCAAGTGTTAACTATAGATAACTATAATGCTACAAACAATATCTATTTACAGATAACTACAGTGCTACAGCCAAGTGTTAACTATAGATAATTATAATGCTACGAACAATATCTAATTACAGACAACTACAGTGCTACAGCCAAGTGTTAACTATAGATAACTATAATGCTTCAAACAATATCTGTTTACGGATAACTACAGTGCTACAGCCAAGTGTTAACTATAGATAACTATAATGCTACAAACAATATCTATTTACAGATAACTACAGTGCTACAGCAAAGTGTTAACTATAGATAATTATAATGCAACAAACAATATCTAATTACAGACAACTACAGTGCTACAGCAAAGTGTTAACTATAGATAATTATAATGCTACGAACAATATCTAATTACAGACAACTACAGTGCTACAGCCAAGTGTTAAGTATAGATAACTATAATGCTACAAATAATATCTATTTACAGATAACTACAGTGCTACAGCCAAGTGTTAACTATAGATAACTATAATGCTACAAACAATATATATTTACAGATAACTGCAGTGCTACAGCCAAGTGTTAACTATAAATAACTATAATGGTACAAACAATATCTAATTACAGCTAAGTACAGTGCTACAGCCAAGTGTTAACTATAAATAACTATAATGCTACAAACAATATCTATTTACAGATAACTACAGTGGTACAGCCAAGTGTTAACTATAGATAATTATAATGCTACAAACAATACCTAATTACAGCTAAGTACAGTGCTACAGCCAAGTGTTAACTATAGATAACTATAATGCTACAAACAATATATATTTACAGATAACTACAGTGCTACAGCCAAGTGTTAAGTATAGATAACTATAATGCTACAAACAATATCTATTTACAGATAACTACAGTGCTACAGCCAAGTGTTAACTATAGATAACTATAATGCTACAAACAATATATATTTACAGATAACTACAGTGCTACAGCCAAGTGTTAACTATAAATAACTATAATGGTACAAACAATATCTAATTACAGCTAAGTACAGTGCTACAGCCAAGTGTTAACTATAGATAACTATAATGCTACAAACAATATCTATTTACAGATAACTACAGTGGTACAGCCAAGTGTTAACTATGGATAATTATAATGCTACAAACAATATCTAATTACAGCTAAGTACAGTGCTACAGCCAAGTGTTAACTATAGATAACTATAATGCTACAAACAATATATATTTACAGATAACTACAGTGCTACAGCCAAGTGTTAACTATAGATAACTATAATGCTACAAACAATATCTATTTACAGATAACTAGAGTGCTACATCCAAGTGTTAACTACAGTTAACTATAATGCTACAAACAATATCTAATTACAGCTAAGTACAGTGCTACAGCAAAGTGTTAACTATAGATAACTATAATGCAACAAAAATATCTAATTACAGACAACTACAGTGCTACAGCCAAGTGTTAACTATAAATAACTATAATGCTACAAACAATATCTAATTACAGACAACTACAGTGCTACAGCCAAGTGTTAACTATAAATAACTATAATGCTACAAACAATATCTATTTACAGATAACTACAGTGGTACAGCCAAGTGTTAACTATAGATAATTATAATGCTACAAACAATACCTAATTACAGCTAAGTACAGTGCTACAGCCAAGTGTTAACTATAGATAACTATAATGCTACAAACAATATATATTTACAGATAACTACAGTGCTACAGCCAAGTGTTAAGTATAGATAACTATAATGCTACAAACAATATCTATTTACAGATAACTACAGTGCTACAGCCAAGTGTTAACTATAGATAACTATAATGCTACAAACAATATATATTTACAGATAACTACAGTGCTACAGCCAAGTGTTAACTATAAATAACTATAATGGTACAAACAATATCTAATTACAGCTAAGTACAGTGCTACAGCCAAGTGTTAACTATAGATAACTATAATGCTACAAACAATATCTATTTACAGATAACTACAGTGGTACAGCCAAGTGTTAACTATGGATAATTATAATGCTACAAACAATATCTAATTACAGCTAAGTACAGTGCTACAGCCAAGTGTTAACTATAGATAACTATAATGCTACAAACAATATATATTTACAGATAACTACAGTGCTACAGCCAAGTGTTAACTATAGATAACTATAATGCTACAAACAATATCTATTTACAGATAACTAGAGTGCTACATCCAAGTGTTAACTACAGTTAACTATAATGCTACAAACAATATCTAATTACAGCTAAGTACAGTGCTACAGCAAAGTGTTAACTATAGATAACTATAATGCAACAAAAATATCTAATTACAGACAACTACAGTGCTACAGCCAAGTGTTAACTATAAATAACTATAATGCTACAAACAATATCTAATTACAGACAACTACAGTGCAACAGCCAAGTGTTAACTATAGATAACTATAATGGTACAAACAATATCTAATTATAGACAACTACAGTGCTACAGCCAAGTGTTAAATATAGATAACTATAATGCTACAAACAATATCTAATTACAGACAACTATAGTGCAACAGCCAAGTGTTAACTATAGATAACTATAATGCTACAAAAAATATCTAATTACAGACAACTACAGTGCAACAGCCAAGTGTTAACTATAGATAACTATAATGGTACAAACAATATCTAATTACAGACAACTACAGTGCTACAGCCAAGTGTTAACTATAGATAATTATAATGCTACAAACAATATCTAATTACAGACAACTACAGTGCTACAGCCAAGTGTTAACTATAGATAACTATAATGCTACAAACAATATCTATTTACAGATAACTACAGTGCTACAGCCAAGTGTTAACTATAGATAATTATAATGCTACGAACAATATCTAATTACAGACAACTACAGTGCTACAGCCAAGTGTTAACTATAGATAACTATAATGGTACAAACAATATATATTTACAGATAACTACAGTGCTACAGCCAAGTGTTAACTATAGATAACTATAATGCTACAAACAATATATATTTACAGATAACAACAGTGCTACAGCAAAGTGTTAACTATAGATAATTATAATGCTACAAACAATATCTAATTACAGACAACAACAGTGCTACAGCAAAGTGTTAACTATAGATAACTATAATGGTACAAACAATATCTAATTACAGCTAACTACAGTGCTACAGCAAAGTGTTACTTAAAGCTGACTGCAGTGCTTCTTCTCTCAGCTTTATTGGAAAGTGAAATCACTTCAACAAGGAATAAAAGATCTATGTATCGTAGTGACAAGATTGTTCATATTGTGTGAAGTAAAACAATGATGAAGTACAATCTATACCGATAATAGTTTCGTGATTTAGGAACCAGAGGTCGTTTTTGACAGTTTTATATTTCGATATTTTATTCACGTTTATTCTTTAAGGAAAAAATATTTGTGCAGAGAGTAAAGGTCCGTGTTGCATTATGGGATGGGAAAGAATATTTAAAACGAAAGATAACATCTTCCTAATTAAGGATGAAATAGAAGATTTATTATTTTAAAACATGAAAGGGTAGAATTGCGTTATGGGAAGAAGAAGAACAATTATCTTTCTGGTGAAAATAAAAGCCTGACTTGTGGAATATTTCAAAACATAATATGTTCATATTCGACCTACAGCCATTTAATTTCATCAAAAGCACTTGACACGCACGTAAAGAATGGCCAATAATATGGTGACAGTAGTGAAAGCTTTTTGTCATCTTCTATAAAAGCACCCTGGTGATTTCTTCCGAAAGCTAGAGAAGATAAAAATTAGTGCTTTTACCTCCAATTTTCTGTTAATGGTGTAGGTTGATGAAATTGGAGAAAATTCGTTTATTGTGAAAATAGTTTATACAGTTTTAGAGTAGGAACTGAAAGAGAGAGTATGTTTCAGGAAATCTAATATTTATGGTCAAGATAACTTGTTCTTCAAAGTAATTTTTATGAACATTTTTGAGTTTCAATTCGGTTTTGTCTAAATTGATTTTTTGTTATTTTATATATTTCTCAGAATTCTGCGCATTTTTTGTTTATTATTGTATTTCCTGCTATCAGTAATTCTCAGCATTATATTTAAGTTACAGTGTTTGGTTAACTCAGATTACTGGCCATAACGCATTCAGCACATGATAGAATCTCTCAAATATTAGTATGATTAGAGTTAGGTTAAGATCTGAAGACATGTTAAAAATAAATGTCTGGTGCGTAACTCACCTAAAGATCTCGTAACGTATATTATTAAATTACGGCGTTTTGTAGAAAGTATCCGAAAACTATTCTTTGATGTAAACTCTCTAGATATATTTCTCCATTCATGAAAACCCTTCCACGTATTATTGCAGAGAAATGTTTGACAGACAGATGTCTAGATGGAGGATGGAGTGAAATTGTTTAACAGACAGATGTCTAGATGGAGGATGGAGTGCAATTGTTTAACAGACAGATGTTTAGATGGAGGATGGAGTGAAATTGTTTAACAGACAGATGTCTAGATGGAGGATGGAGTGAAATTGTTTAACAGACAGATGTCTAGATGGAGGATGGAGTAATTGTTTAACAGACAGATGTCTAGATGGAGGATGGAGTGAATTTGTTTAACAGACAGATGTCTAGATGGAGGATGGAGTGAAATTGTTTGACAGACAGATGTCTAGATGGAGGAAGAAGTGGATTTGTTTGACAGACAGATGTCTAGACGGAGGATGGAGTGAAATTGTTTAACAGACAGATGTCTAGATGGAGGATGGAGTGAAATTGTTTAACAGACAGATGTCTAGATGGAGGATGGAGTGAAATTGTTTAACAGACAGATGTCTAGATGGAGGATGGAGTGAAATTGTTTAACAGACAGATGTCTAGATGGAGGATGGAGTGAAATTGTTTGACAGACAGATATCTAAATGGTGGAAGGAGTGAAGTTGTTTAACAGGCAGATGTCTCAGAATGATGTTATAAAACATCCATAAAACTGTACATGCACATTTGATGCAAGGTAGAAGATAGCTTGCCTTGACCTTCCAGTCTTCTAGTAGTGTCAAACAGAGTTATAGTATGAAACATTTCTGACACTATACATGCACATTTGATGCAAGATAGAGGACAGTTCATCTGGACCTTTTAAGTTCTCTACCAGTGTCAAAGTCAACAATATCTTGACACATTTCGAATTTCTTATTTACAAAGGAACTCCGCCACTGGCAAATATCTTGCCTTTAGGAATGACATTTAAATCTACAAACTACATAACTTTGGGTGATTACAATTGGCTTCACGAGCTAAACCAAATGCATTTTCTTTAACAGCAGTCACCTAATAAACTGGTTTTTACACATAGGACCAGCAGAAAAAAAATTTAGCAACCAAAAGGTGAAACTCTTGGTACATTCATTGCACACAAGAATTAAGAACAAAATAAATGGTTCATGTTAAACTAATAGCATCTTATAACTAAGATAGCAGTTAGAGAAAATTAAATACTGAAAAAGAAACTTCTACATAACAAAACGAAAAAATGTATTGATGGACATTTATAGAAAGGAAGGGACATAAACTGCTAAATAAAGACTTACCCAGGCTAAAATGTCTTCTCTTTGGACTTGTCATTTATCCTCACCCCATTCATCTCTTAAATAATCCAAATGAAGTGCTCAATTGGCTTGGCTTGTTTTTTTGTCTGTTTTTAATTTCGCGCAAAGTTACTCGAGGACTATCTGCGCTAGCCCTCTCTAATTTTGCAGTGTAAGACTTGAGAAAAGGCAGCTAGTCATCACCACCCACTGCCAACTCTTGGGCTACTCTTTTACCAATGGATAGTGGGATTGACAGTCACAATTTAACGCCCCCACAGCTGAAAGGGCGAGCATGTTTGGTGCGATGGGGATTAGAACCCGCGACCCTCAGATTACGAGTCGAACGCCTTAACCCACCTGGCCATGCCAGGACAGCTCAATTGGCAACAGTTCACGTTTGGACCTACAAAATATGCAAACAAATGACAAGTCGTGCAAGGCACTGTTTACGGATATGAAGGCACAAGTTCTCTTGCTCGAAGTTGTAGGGCATTTCCGGTTTCGTGAGAAAGTATTAGCACGGCTTTTCACAATTTCTTCCTGAACTCGGTGTTCTGATGTAAACCCATTTTTATTAGGTCAATATTGGATTAAAACAATCTGAAATCCCTTGAAATATTCTGTATTTTTAATAGTTCAAGAACAAAGAAGTAACCATAAAAGTAAGTATAAGAAAACTTACAAATTTCGAATTAAAACGTCATGACTTGTACCTTAGATCCGTTGTGAATAAACAAATTTCAACTTTCAACATTTGTTAACGAAAACGTTCTGTAAAGTAACTGGAAATGAACGGTAAAAAGTTACAAAACAAATTCTCAAGTTAATTTGTTATAACCCGCATCTCAATATACTTTTCAACGTTTGACTGTTGTTATTGTTTAGAATTAAGCACAAAGCTACACAATGAGTTATCCGTGCTCTGCCCACCACGGGTATCAAAACCCGGTTTTAGCGTTGTAAGTCCGCAGACATACCACTGAGCTACTGAGGGGCTCAACGCTTGATTGGTGTTAAATAAGAAAAGTTTAATGAATAGACGTTTAACAGTTGCAAAAAAAAGAAAATTCTGAAGGATGTGAAAAGAAAGTTTTCTATTAATTATTATTTCTTTATTGTTACTAGAAAGCCCAATAATTAAATTTAATAGGATAGGCAGTCTTATTAACAAACTTAACTACGGGCCCCAAAGTATAGTCTTAAAATATCTCGTTCAATCTGCACATGCTCACTGATAAAAAATCCTGATGAGAAAACATTCTTCTGGAAATTTCTTATTCGTTTAATTTAAGAACCTTCTCTAAATGTTGCGAGCTTCCATGTAAAGTCCTTACAACTCGATCAGAGCATTTAATTTACGAACCTTCTCTAAATGTTGCGAGCTTCCATGTAAAGTCCTTACAACTCGATCAGAGTATTTAATTTAAGAACCTTCTCTAAATGTTGCGAGCTTCCATGTAAAGTCCTTACAACTCGATCAGAGTATTTAATTTAAGAACCTTCTCTAAATGTTGCGAGCTTCCATGTAAAGTCCTTACAACTCGATCAGAGTATTTAATTTAAGAACCTTCTCTAAATGTTGCGAGCTTCCATGTAAAGTCCTTACAACTCGATCAGAGTATTTAATTTAAGAACCTTCTTTAAATGTTGCGAGCTTCCATGTAAAGTCCTTACAACTCGATCAGGTATTTAATTTAAGAACTTTCTCTAAATGTTGCGAGCTTCCATGTAAAGTCCTTACAACTCGATCAGAGTATTTAATTTAAGAACCTTCTCTAAATGTTGCGAGCTTCCATGTAAAGTCCTTACAACTCGATCAGAGTATTTAATTTAAGAACCTTCTCTAAATGTTGCGAGCTTCCATGTAAAGTCCTTACAACTCGATCAGAGTATTTAATTTAAGAACCTTCTCTAAATGTTGCGAGCTTCCATGTAAAGTCCTTACAACTCGATCAGGTATTTAATTTAAGAACCTTCTCTAAATGTTGCGAGCTTCCATGTAAAGTCCTTACAACTCGATCAGAGTATTTAATTTAAGAACCTTCTCTAAATGTTGCGAGCTTCCATGTAAAGTCCTTACAACTTGATCAGAGTATTTAATCTTATCAGTTTAAGTTATTTGCAACGTTGTTAGTTGTTTCGTATTACACGAATGCTTATCGTAATATCACTGCAGGCGCTCGTGTTTTAAGTATTTAGGATGGCTGGTATAGGTATTAACACTTTTACTAATAAAACAGAGAACAACGTTTCGATCTTGACATGAAGATGACTCAAGAAGGTTGAAACGTTGTTCTTTGCTTTATTAACAAAAGTGTTAATATCCATACCAGCCATCCTGAGATACGTTGTTTACTTCAAGTCGGTTTCTCGCCATTACCTTTGTGTGTTTTATTTAAATATTTCTATTAATGTTAAAGTAACGGAATGAGAGCAAAAACGAAATCTCGTGTCAGGCGAGAGTAGAAGAGAGTGTTGATTGGTTATTGATTTAGCCACTCAGTTCAGTGTTATACTAGAAGTACACTTGGTGGGAGAGAAGTCAGAAAGTAAGTGATTTTAAAATTATTTGTGAAGTCAGGCCTATTGCGATTTATGGGCACCATGTGTAAGCGGTACTTTAAGAACATGTAGTTGGAAAAATAAAACATTTTGGATATTATTAATGGTTTAGTGGGATGAACTTTCCCTTCCATAATTTTATAGAATTAATCCAGAACCCCCCCCCCAAAAAAAAAAACAACAAAAAACACCAACAAACACACACACACAAAACAACTAGGCAATGATACAAAAGTGTTCAAAAAGTATTGTAACCCAGAAACAAAAATCTAGTATTCCATTATTATTCGTATACAATTTCATCATTTGAAACAAGATATCCGTATTAAAATCTTGTATTAAGGAAGCGAAATGTTTGACTTTCAGTTCATTGCTCATAACTTGATTGTCAAACTTATACCAGACCAAAAATTAAGTGCACGAGCAGGAACTTGTTTTGTACCGAAGATTTAAAATCTAACTCAAACAATAATCACTATCGATAGTGGAGTAACTAGCATATTGTTAGACGTGTTTAACACCTAGTTTTATTGTTAGACTCGTCTAATAACTAGTTTGATTGTTAGACGTGTCTAATAACCAATTTGATTGTTGGACTTGTCTAATAACCAATTTGATTGTTGGACTTGTCTAATAACCAATTTGATTGTTAGACTTCAAGTCGAACATTGTTTCATATTAAATATTCTTTACCAAAAGAACAGATAAATTATAATGTAAAAACCATACTTTACTGTACGTTGAAACTGACTTCATTAGATACGGAATCGACTTACCAATGATATATGAGGCTAACTTAATAGAATGCAGTGGATATAACTATATAAATTTTTGGATTCTTAAGTTTATGCAAAGAGATTTAAAGAAACGTTTAATGGTGCTTGTTTTTTTCTACCGGTAAGTGAAGTCCTGAAGAAAGAAATGATTTATCACTCAGCACATAGGTTTCTGTGTTTTAGTGCACGTTGGGTATTATTGTGTGACCTGCGTATTAAGAGGTCAGGGATGTGACGTGACTTAGAATTTGTCGATTCGTTCAGTAGTCTTATAATTCATGGAACCTCTTAACTGGTGATAACAATATCTCGGTCTCTTAGGCATGTAAGTCACATCGGACCGACTCGATCTGTTGTTAAGATCCATCGTTTCTTATCAAAGACTGTTGATATAACTAGCACCGTGAGTGCACTAAGATGTTTTTATCAGATATTAGGCAACGCTGCAGTTGACAGCGTTTCTAATTTACTATAACTTATCTTCGTGTTCATTCACGTGTTTCATTCAACGTCAGGATTTTCAGAACAGAAGATTTGGACAATCGAATCGAGAGCTAAGAACAAGCATCAGGCGCCATACAAACTTACTTTGATGGGCGACAGGCCGTGTGAGGACTGGACAATGTTATTAATCATAGCCAGGGTTCTCTGTGTTCGAAGACCATATCCTCCATTTTCCCGCTAGACCGTCTATCTTGTCGTATTCGATTAGACTCTAGGAAGTCAGAAAAAAATGTCTTTTTAGGAAGGAACAATATTTGTTACTTGTGTAGCATGTGAGAGTTACGTTACAGAACTCGAAAAATCTACTCATTATTTTAACCCTTTTAGTGTTGTTGAATTGTATTTGACCCAGAATACGTTTGTTTGGGTAGAACTGATGGGGCCAATTATCCTATAAACGTATTTTAAACTTGGCGCTGCTATATGTACTTGTATCGTTAGTTAGGGGTAGAAAAGTTGTACCAAAAGGGTTAAGTAACGAAACTCCTTAACGTGAAGATGACAGAGGGCCATGAATGTCTCGTATATATTCTGCGAGATTCTACGAGAGTACATGTGTTTTTAGTAGCTTTAACATTACATTTTCGAGATTCGAATACAGGCTTAAGTACATTTACTTCTGAATTTCAAGCACAAAACTAAAGAATGGGATATCTATTTTTCTGTTGTGAGTTTATAGAAATAAAAGACATGTCCTCTGCTATACGTTTATAGAATAAAAAGACATGACTTCTGCAGTGATAATAAACTCTTCTATAGTTAACCAGAAGTGTGTGATATTAGGCTGTAAGTCTACAAGTGATTTTAAGACTTGAAAGATGGCCAACTCCTGTGTCTTAGTGAAAACAAGGCTGAAAATTCATATGTTAATTTTCTAACAGTTCAGCCTCTACTCAGTCGTGTGGTAAAGTTTGTCGCCACTGTTTTATTGGGTATTTGTGAGAGGAGAGTTTTACACCTCTAAATTTTTGTGGAATAGAACTCATAATGAGAATAGTACCGGTTAACGTTTTGTCTTCCAGGAGTCCTGATGTAGTTCTTACGAGCAATTTTTTTGTTTGTTTATGTTCTTATCATATTCTGTAGGTCCTTAAACGTAGGCTACCCACAACGTTT